>NW_027210010.1:0-141777 GCF_027789765.1 Dendropsophus ebraccatus
GGGGGGCGGGGCTTACCGCGATGGGGCGGGGCTTACCGGCTTAAGCCCGGTACAGTCGGCAACTTGCAGTGCATTGCATAGCGTCGGTGCCGGGGGCGGGGCTTACCGCGATGGGGCGGGGCTTACCGGCTTAAGCCCGGTACAGTCGGCAACTTGCAGTGCATTGCATAGCGTCGGTGCGGGGGGCGGGGCTTACCGCGATGGGGCGGGGCTTACCGGCTTAAGCCCAGTACAGTCGGCAACTTGCAGTGCATTGCATAGCGTCGGTGCGGGGGGCGGGGCTTACCGCGATGGGGCGGGGCTTACCGGCTTAAGCCCGGTACAGTCGGCAACTTGCAGTGCATTGCATAGCGTCGGTGCGGGGGGCGGGGCTTACCGCGATGGGGCGGGGCTTACCGGCTTAAGCCCGGTACAGTCGGCAACTTGCAGTGCATTGCATAGCGTCGGTGCCGGGGGCGGGGCTTACCGCGATGGGGCGGGGCTTACCGGCTTAAGCCCGGTACAGATGGAAACATGCAGTGCATTGCATAGCGTCGGTGCCGGGGGAGGGGCTTACGGCGATGGGGGTTGGGCTTACCGGCTTAAGCCCGGTACAGTCGGCAACATACAGTGCATTGCATAGCGTCGTGCCGGGGGCGGGGCTTACCGCGTTTGGGGCGGGGCTTACCGCGTCATGCCCGGTACAGTGTGCAACTATGGCAACATGCAATGCTTACTGTCACCTTTTCAGCAGACGCAACCATCATTTCCTTTGGCGCTGAAGCGGCTGCTACTTCTCATGGCATAGCACCGCCACTTGTTTTTTAAACATGCCCCCATTCAAATGGCATCGGAGTAAAGGCAGCACGGTGGCTCAGTGGTTAGCACAGTAGCCTTGCAGCGCTGGGGTCCTGGGTTCAAATCCCACTAAGGGCAACATCTGCAAAGTGTATGTTCTCTCTGTGTTTGCGTGGGTTTCGTCTGGGTACTCCGGTTTCCTCTCACACCCAAAAACAAACATTAAATATAAAAAAAACAAATTGCATTGCAGTGCATTACATAGCATTGGGTTGGCGCAGGGGGGCGTGGCTTACCGGCGTAAGCCCGGTACGGTTGGCCACGTGCATTGGGTGGGGGTGTGGCTTACCGGCTTAAGCTCGGTACAGTTGACAACATGGAATGCTTACTGCCACCTCTTCAGCAGACGCAACACTTCGTTACCTTTCGCGCTGGGGCCACTGTTACTTTTCAAGGCACCGCCATTTGTTTTATTAAACATGATCCCGTGATGGGGGCGGGGCTTACCGGCTTAAGCCGGTACAGTCGGGCAACTTACAGTGCATTGCATAGCGTCGGTGCGGGGGGCGGGGCTTACCGCGATGGGGCGGGGCTTACCGGCTTAAGCCCGGTACAGTCGGCAACTTGCAGTGCATTGCATAGCGTCGGTGCGGGGGGCGGGGCTTACCGCGATGGGGCGGGGCTTACCGGCTTAAGCCCGGTACAGTCGGCAACTTGCAGTGCATTGCATAGCGTCGGTGCCGGGGGCGGGGCTTACCGCGATGGGGCGGGGCTTACCGGCTTAAGCCCGGTACAGATGGAAACATGCAGTGCATTGCATAGCGTCGGTGCCGGGGAGGGGCTTACGGCGAGGGGGGTTGGGCTTACCGGCTTAAGCCCGGTACAGTCGGCAACATACAGTGCATTGCATAGCGTCGTGCCGGGGGCGGGGCTTACCGCGATGGGGCGGGGCTTACCGGCTTAAGCCCGGTACCGTCGGCAACTTGCAGTGCATTGCATAGCGTCGGTGCCGGGGGCGGGGCTTACCGCGATGGGGCGGGGCTTACCGGCTTAAGCCCGGTACAGATGGAAACATGCAGTGCATTGCATAGCGTCGGTGCCGGGGGCGGGGCTTACGGCGATGGGGGTTGGGCTTACCGGCTTAAGCCCGGTACAGTCGGCAACATACAGTGCATTGCATAGCGTCGTGCCGGGGGCGGGGCTTACCGCGATTGGGGTGGGGCTTACCGCGTCATGCCCGGTACAGTGTGCAACTATGGCAACATGCAATGCTTACTGTCACCTTTTCAGCAGACGCAACCCATCATTTCCTTTGGCGCTGAAGCGGCTGCTACTTCTCATGGCATAGCACCGCCACTTGTTTTTTAAACATGCCCCCATTCAAATGGCATCGGAGTAAAGGCAGCACGGTGGCTCAGTGGTTAGCACAGTAGCCTTGCAGCGCTGGGGTCCTGGGTTCAAATCCCACTAAGGGCAACATCTGCAAAGTGTATGTTCTCTCTGTGTTTGCGTGGGTTTCTTCTGGGTACTTCCGGTTTCCTCTCACACCCAAAAACAAACATTAAATATAAAAAAAAACAAATTGCATTGCAGTGCATTACATAGCATTGGGTTGGCGCAGGGGGCGTGGCTTACCGGCGTAAGCCCGGTACGGTTGGCCACGTGCGTGGGGGTGTGGCTTACCGGCTTAAGCTCGGTACAGTTGACAACATGCAATGCTTACTGCCACCTCCTCAGCAGACGCAACACTTCGTTACCTTTCGCGCTGGGGCCACTGTTACTTTTCAAGGCACCGCCATTTGTTTTATTAAACATGATCCCGTGATGGGGGCGGGGCTTACCGGCTTAAGCCCGGTACAGTCGGCAACTTACAGTGCATTGCATAGCGTCGGTGCCGGGGGCGGGGCTTACCGCGATGGGGCGGGGCTTACCGGCTTAAGCCCGGTACAGTCGGCAACTTGCAGTGCATTGCATAGCGTCGGTGCCGGGGGCGGGGCTTACAGCGATGGGGCGGGGCTTACCGGCTTAAGCCCGGTACAGTCGGCAACTTGCAGTGCATTGCATAGCGTCGGTGCGGGGGGCGGGGCTTACCGCGATGGGGCGGGGCTTACCGGCTTAAGCCCGGTACAGTCGGCAACTTGCAGTGCATTGCATAGCGTCGGTGCGGGGGGGCGGGGCTTACCGCGATGGGGCGGGGCTTACCGGCTTAAGCCCGGTACAGTCGGCAACTTGCAGTGCATTGCATAGCGTCGGTGCCGGGGGCGGGGCTTACCGCGATGGGGCGGGGCTTACCGGCTTAAGCCCGGTACAGATGGAAACATGCAGTGCATTGCATAGCGTCGGTGCCGGGGGCGGGGCTTACGGCGATGGGGGTGGGGCTTACCGGCTTAAGCCCGGTACAGTCGGCAACATACAGTGCATTGCATAGCGTCGTGCCGGGGGCGGGGCTTACCGCGATTGGGGCGGGGCTTACCGCGTCATGCCCGGTACAGTGTGCAACTATGGCAACATGCAATGCTTACTGTCACCTTTTCAGCAGACGCAACCCATCATTTCCTTTGGCGCTGAAGCGGCTGCTACTTCTCATGGCATAGCACCGCCACTTGTTTTTTAAACATGCCCCCATTCAAATGGCATCGGAGTAAAGGCAGCACGGTGGCTCAGTGGTTAGCACAGTAGCCTTGCAGCGCTGGGGTCCTGGGTTCAAATCCCACTAAGGGCAACATCTGCAAAGTGTATGTTCTCTCTGTGTTTGCGTGGGTTTCGTCTGGGTACTCCGGTTTCCTCTCACACCCAAAAACAAACATTAAATATAAAAAAACAAATTGCATTGCAGTGCATTACATAGCATTGGGTTAACGCAGGGGGCGTGGCTTACCGGCGTAAGCCCGGTACGGTTGGCCACGTGCATTGGGTGGGGGTGTGGCTTACCGGCTTAAGCTCGGTACAGTTGACAACATGCAATGCTTACTGCCACCTCTTCAGCAGACGCAACACTTCGTTACCTTTCGCGCTGGGGCCACTGTTACTTTTCAAGGCACCCGCCATTTGTTTTATTAAACATGATCCCGTGATGGGGGCGGGGCTTACCGGCTTAAGCCCGGTACAGTCGGCAACTTACAGTGCATTGCATAGCGTCGGTGCGGGGGGCGGGGCTTACCGCGATGGGGCGGGGCTTACCGGCTTAAGCCCGGTACAGTCGGCAACTTGCAGTGCATTGCATAGCGTCGGTGCGGTGGGGCGGGGCTTACCGCGATGGGGCGGGGCTTACCGGCTTAAGCCCGGTACAGTCGGCAACTTGCAGTGCATTGCATAGCGTCGGTGCCGGGGGTGGGCTTACCGCGATGGGGCGGGGCTTACCGGCTTAAGCCCGGTACAGATGGAAACATGCAGTGCATTGCATAGCGTCGGTGCCGGGG
The DNA here is from genome assembly GCF_027789765.1 of Dendropsophus ebraccatus. Taxonomy (NCBI): domain Eukaryota; kingdom Metazoa; phylum Chordata; class Amphibia; order Anura; family Hylidae; genus Dendropsophus; species Dendropsophus ebraccatus. Next base: position 4,197 of record NW_027210010.1, read on the forward strand.
GAGGGGCTTACGGCGATGGGGGTTGGGCTTACCGGCTTAAGCCCGGTACAGTCGGCAACATACAGTGCATTGCATAGCGTCGTGCCGGGGCGGGGCTTACCGCGATGGGGCGGGGCTTACCGGCTTAAGCCCGGTACAGTCGGCAACTTGCAGTGCATTGCATAGCGTCGGTGCCGGGGGCGGGGCTTACCGCGATGGGGCGGGGCTTACCGGCTTAAGCCCGGTACAGATGGAAACATGCAGTGCATTGCATAGCGTCGGTGCCGGGGGAGGGGCTTACGGCGATGGGGGTTGGGCTTACCGGCTTAAGCCCGGTACAGTCGGCAACATACAGTGCATTGCATAGCGTCGTGCCGGGGGCGGGGCTTACCGCGATTGGGGTGGGGCTTACCGCGTCATGCCCGGTACAGTGTGCAACTATGGCAACATGCAATGCTTACTGTCACCTTTTCAGCAGACGCAACCCATCATTTCCTTTGGCGCTGAAGCGGCTGCTACTTCTCATGGCATAGCACCGCCACTTGTTTTTTAAACATGCCCCCATTCAAATGGCATCGGAGTAAAGGCAGCACGGTGGCTCAGTGGTTAGCACAGTAGCCTTGCAGCGCTGGGGTCCTGGGTTCAAATCCCACTAAGGGCAACATCTGCAAAGTGTATGTTCTCTCTGTGTTTGCGTGGGTTTCTTCTGGGTACTCCGGTTTCCTCTCACACCCAAAAACAAACATTAAATATAAAAAAACAAATTGCATTGCAGTGCATTACATAGCATTGGGTTGGCGCAGGGGGCGTGGCTTACCGGCGTAAGCCCGGTACGGTTGGCCACGTGCGTGGGGGTGTGGCTTACCGGCTTAAGCTCGGTACAGTTGACAACATGCAATGCTTACTGCCACCTCCTCAGCAGACGCAACACTTCGTTACCTTTCGCGCTGGGGCCACTGTTACTTTTCAAGGCACCGCCATTTGTTTTATTAAACATGATCCCGTGATGGGGGCGGGGCTTACCGGCTTAAGCCCGGTACAGTCGGCAACTTACAGTGCATTGCATAGCGTCGGTGCCGGGGGCGGGGCTTACCGCGATGGGGCGGGGCTTACCGGCTTAAGCCCGGTACAGTCGGCAACTTGCAGTGCATTGCATAGCGTCGGTGCCGGGGGCGGGGCTTACAGCGATGGGGCGGGGCTTACCGGCTTAAGCCCGGTACAGTCGGCAACTTGCAGTGCATTGCATAGCGTCGGTGCGGGGGGCGGGGCTTACCGCGATGGGGCGGGGCTTACCGGCTTAAGCCCGGTACAGTCGGCAACTTGCAGTGCATTGCATAGCGTCGGTGCGGGGGGCGGGGCTTACCGCGATGGGGCGGGGCTTACCGGCTTAAGCCCGGTACAGTCGGCAACTTGCAGTGCATTGCATAGCGTCGGTGCCGGGGGCGGGGCTTACCGCGATGGGGCGGGGCTTACCGGCCGGGGGAGGGGCTTACGGCGATGGGGGTTGGGCTTACCGGCTTAAGCCCGGTACAGTCGGCAACATACAGTGCATTGCATAGCGTCGTGCCGGGGGCGGGGCTTACCGCGATTGGGGCGGGGCTTACCGCGTCATGCCCGGTACAGTGTGCAACTATGGCAACATGCAATGCTTACTGTCACCTTTTCAGCAGACGCAACCCATCATTTCCTTTGGCGCTGAAGCGGCTGCTACTTCTCATGGCATAGCACCGCCACTTGTTTTTTAAACATGCCCCCATTCAAATGGCATCGGAGTAAAGGCAGCACGGTGGCTCAGTGGTTAGCACAGTAGCCTTGCAGCGCTGGGGTCCTGGGTTCAAATCCCACTAAGGGCAACATCTGCAAAGTGTATGTTCTCTCTGTGTTTGCGTGGGTTTCGTCTGGGTACTCCGGTTTCCTCTCACACCCAAAAACAAACATTAAATATAAAAAAAACAAATTGCATTGCAGTGCATTACATAGCATTGGGTTGGCGCAGGGGGCGTGGCTTACCGGCGTAAGCCTGGTACGGTTGGCCACGTGCATTGGGTGGGGGTGTGGCTTACTGGCTTAAGCTCGGTACAGTTGACAACATGCAATGCTTACTGCCACCTCTTCAGCAGACGCAACACTTCGTTACCTTTCGCGCTGGGGCCACTGTTACTTTTCAAGGCACCGCCATTTGTTTTATTAAACATGATCCCGTGATGGGGGCGGGGCTTACCGGCTTAAGCCCGGTACAGTCGGCAACTTACAGTGCATTGCATAGCGTCGGTGCGGGGGGCGGGGCTTACCGCGATGGGGCGGGGCTTACCGGCTTAAGCCCGGTACAGTCGGCAACTTGCAGTGCATTGCATAGCGTCGGTGCGGGGGGCGGGGCTTACCGCGATGGGGCGGGGCTTACCGGCTTAAGCCCGGTACAGTCGGCAACTTGCAGTGCATTGCATAGCGTCGGTGCCGGGGGCGGGGCTTACCGCGATGGGGCGGGGCTTACCGGCTTAAGCCCGGTACAGATGGAAACATGCAGTGCATTGCATCGCGTCGGTGCCGGGGGAGGGGCTTACGGCGATGGGGGTTGGGCTTACCGGCTTAAGCCCGGTACAGTCGGCAACATACAGTGCATTGCATAGCGTCGTGCCGGGGGCGGGGCTTACCGCGATGGGGCGGGGCTTACCGCGTCATGCCCGGTACAGTGTGCAACTATGGCAACATGCAATGCTTACTGTCACCTTTTCAGCAGACGCAACCCATCATTTCCTTTGGCGCTGAAGCGGCTGCTACTTCTCATGGCATAGCACCGCCACTTGTTTTTTAAACATGCCCCCATTCAAATGGCATCGGAGTAAAGGCAGCACGGTGGCTCAGTGGCTAGCACAGTAGCCTTGCAGCGCTGGGGTCCTGGGTTCAAATCCCACTAAGGGCAACATCTGCAAAGTGTATGTTCTCTCTGTGTTTGCGTGGGTTTCTTCTGGGTACTCCGGTTTCCTCTCACACCCAAAAACAAACATTAAATATAAAAAAAACAAATTGCATTGCAGTGCATTACATAGCATTGGGTTGGCGCAGGGGGCGTGGCTTACCGGCTTAAGCCTGGTACGGTTGGCCACGTGCATTGGGTGGGGGTGTGGCTTACTGGCTTAAGCTCGGTACAGTTGACAACATGCAATGCTTACTGCCACCTCTTCAGCAGACGCAACACTTCGTTACCTTTCGCGCTGGGGCCACTGTTACTTTTCAAGGCACCGCCATTCGTTTTATTAAACATGATCCCGTGATGGGGGCGGGGCTTACCGGCTTAAGCCCGGTACAGTCGGCAACTTACAGTGCATTGCATAGCGTCGGTGCCGGGGGCGGGGCTTACCGCGATGGGGCGGGGCTTACCGGCTTAAGCCCGGTACAGTCGGCAACTTGCAGTGCATTGCATAGCGTCGGTGCCGGGGGCGGGGCTTACCGCGATGGGGCGGGGCTTACCGGCTTAAGCCCGGTACAGTCGGCAACTTGCAGTGCATTGCATAGCGTCGGTGCCGGGGGCGGGGCTTACCGCGATGGGGCGGGGCTTACCGGCTTAAGCCCGGTACAGTCGGCAACTTGCAGTGCATTGCATAGCGTCGGTGCGGGGGGGCGGGGCTTACCGCGATGGGGCGGGGCTTACCGGCTTAAGCCCAGTACAGTCGGCAACTTGCAGTGCATTGCATAGCGTCGGTGCGGGGGGCGGGGCTTACCGCGATGGGGCGGGGCTTACCGGCTTAAGCCCGGTACAGTCGGCAACTTGCAGTGCATTGCATAGCGTCGGTGCCGGGGGCGGGGCTTACCGCGTTGGGGCGGGGCTTACCGGCTTAAGCCCGGTACAGTCGGCAACTTGCAGTGCATTGCATAGCGTCGGTGCGGGGGGCGGGGCTTACCGCGATGGGGCGGGGCTTACCGGCTTAAGCCCAGTACAGTCGGCAACTTGCAGTGCATTGCATAGCGTCGGTGCGGGGGGCGGGGCTTACCGCGATGGGGCGGGGCTTACCGGCTTAAGCCCGGTACAGTCGGCAACTTGCAGTGCATTGCATAGCGTCGGTGCGGGGGGCGGGGCTTACCGCGATGGGGCGGGGCTTACCGGCTTAAGCCCGGTACAGTCGGCAACTTGCAGTGCATTGCATAGCGTCGGTGCCGGGGGCGGGGCTTACCGCGATGGGGCGGGGCTTACCGGCTTAAGCCCGGTACAGATGGAAACATGCAGTGCATTGCATAGCGTCGGTGCCGGGGGAGGGGCTTACGGCGATGGGGGTTGGGCTTACCGGCTTAAGCCCGGTACAGTCGGCAACATACAGTGCATTGCATAGCGTCGTGCCGGGGGCGGGGCTTACCGCGATTGGGGCGGGGCTTACCGCGTCATGCCCGGTACAGTGTGCAACTATGGCAACATGCAATGCTTACTGTCACCTTTTCAGCAGACGCAACCCATCATTTCCTTTGGCGCTGAAGCGGCTGCTACTTCTCATGGCATAGCACCGCCACTTGTTTTTTAAACATGCCCCCATTCAAATGGCATCGGAGTAAAGGCAGCACGGTGGCTCAGTGGTTAGCACAGTAGCCTTGCAGCGCTGGGGTCCTGGGTTCAAATCCCACTAAGGGCAACATCTGCAAAGTGTATGTTCTCTCTGTGTTTGCGTGGGTTTCGTCTGGGTACTCCGGTTTCCTCTCACACCCAAAAACAAACATTAAATATAAAAAAAACAAATTGCATTGCAGTGCATTACATAGCATTGGGTTGGCGCAGGGGGCGTGGCTTACCGGCGTAAGCCCGGTACGGTTGGCCACGTGCATTGGGTGGGGGTGTGGCTTACCGGCTTAAGCTCGGTACAGTTGACAACATGCAATGCTTACTGCCACCTCTTCAGCAGACGCAACACTTCGTTACCTTTCGCGCTGGGGCCACTGTTACTTTTCAAGGCACCGCCATTTGTTTTATTAAACATGATCCCGTGATGGGGGCGGGGCTTACCGGCTTAAGCCCGGTACAGTCGGCAACTTACAGTGCATTGCATAGCGTCGGTGCGGGGGGCGGGGCTTACCGCGATGGGGCGGGGCTTACCGGCTTAAGCCCGGTACAGTCGGCAACTTGCAGTGCATTGCATAGCGTCGGTGCGGGGGGCGGGGCTTACCGCGATGGGGCGGGGCTTACCGGCTTAAGCCCGGTACAGTCGGCAACTTGCAGTGCATTGCATAGCGTCGGTGCCGGGGGCGGGGCTTACCGCGATGGGGCGGGGCTTACCGGCTTAAGCCCGGTACAGATGGAAACATGCAGTGCATTGCATAGCGTCGGTGCCGGGGGCGGGGCTTACGGCGATGGGGGTTGGGCTTACCGGCTTAAGCCCGGTACAGTCGGCAACATACAGTGCATTGCATAGCGTCGTGCCGGGGGCGGGGCTTACCGCGATGGGGCGGGGCTTACCGCGTCATGCCCGGTACAGTGTGCAACTATGGCAACATGCAATGCTTACTGTCACCTTTTCAGCAGACGCAACCCATCATTTCCTTTGGCGCTGAAGCGGCTGCTACTTCTCATGGCATAGCACCGCCACTTGTTTTTTAAACATGCCCCCATTCAAATGGCATCGGAGTAAAGGCAGCACGGTGGCTCAGTGGCTAGCACAGTAGCCTTGCAGCGCTGGGGTCCTGGGTTCAAATCCCACTAAGGGCAACATCTGCAAAGTGTATGTTCTCTCTGTGTTTGCGTGGGTTTCGTCTGGGTACTCCGGTTTCCTCTCACACCCAAAAACAAACATTAAATATAAAAAAAACAAATTGCATTGCAGTGCATTACATAGCATTGGGTTGGCGCAGGGGGCGTGGCTTACCGGCGTAAGCCTGGTACGGTTGGCCACGTGCATTGGGTGGGGGTGTGGCTTACTGGCTTAAGCTCGGTACAGTTGACAACATGCAATGCTTACTGCCACCTCTTCAGCAGACGCAACACTTCGTTACCTTTCGCGCTGGGGCCACTGTTACTTTTCAAGGCACCGCCATTCGTTTTATTAAACATGATCCCGTGATGGGGGCGGGGCTTACCGGCTTAAGCCCGGTACAGTCGGCAACTTACAGTGCATTGCATAGCGTCGGTGCCGGGGGCGGGGCTTACCGCGATGGGGCGGGGCTTACCGGCTTAAGCCCGGTACAGTCGGCAACTTGCAGTGCATTGCATAGCGTCGGTGCCGGGGGCGGGGCTTACCGCGATGGGGCGGGGCTTACCGGCTTAAGCCCGGTACAGTCGGCAACTTGCAGTGCATTGCATTGCGTCGGTGCCGGGGGGGGGGCTTACCGCGATGGGGCGGGGCTTACCGGCTTAAGCCCGGTACAGTCGGCAACTTGCAGTGCATTGCATAGCGTCGGTGCGGGGGGCGGGGCTTACCGCGATGGGGCGGGGCTTACCGGCTTAAGCCCAGTACAGTCGGCAACTTGCAGTGCATTGCATAGCGTCGGTGCGGGGGGCGGGGCTTACCGCGATGGGGCGGGGCTTACCGGCTTAAGCCCGGTACAGTCGGCAACTTGCAGTGCATTGCATAGCGTCGGTGCCGGGGGCGGGGCTTACCGCGATGGGGCGGGGCTTACCGGCTTAAGCCCGGTACAGTCGGCAACTTGCAGTGCATTGCATAGCGTCGGTGCGGGGGGCGGGGCTTACCGCGATGGGGCGGGGCTTACCGGCTTAAGCCCAGTACAGTCGGCAACTTGCAGTGCATTGCATAGCGTCGGTGCGGGGGGCGGGGCTTACCGCGCTGGGGCGGGGCTTACCGGCTTAAGCCCGGTACAGTCGGCAACTTGCAGGGCATGGCATAGCGTCGGTGCGGGGGGCGGGGCTTACCGCGATGGGGCGGGGCTTACCGGCTTAAGCCCGGTACAGTCGGCAACTTGCAGTGCATTGCATAGCGTCGGTGCCGGGGGCGGGGCTTACCGCGATGGGGCGGGGCTTACCGGCTTAAGCCCGGTACAGATGGAAACATGCAGTGCATTGCATAGCGTCGGTGCCGGGGGCGGGGCTTACGGCGATGGGGGTTGGGCTTACCGGCTTAAGCCCGGTACAGTCGGCAACATACAGTGCATTGCATAGCGTCGTGCCGGGGGCGGGGCTTACCGCGATTGGGGCGGGGCTTACCGCGTCATGCCCGGTACAGTGTGCAACTATGGCAACATGCAATGCTTACTGTCACCTTTTCAGCAGACGCAACCCATCATTTCCTTTGGCGCTGAAGCGGCTGCTACTTCTCATGGCATAGCACCGCCACTTGTTTTTTAAACATGCCCCCATTCAAATGGCATCGGAGTAAAGGCAGCACGGTGGCTCAGTGGTTAGCACAGTAGCCTTGCAGCGCTGGGGTCCTGGGTTCAAATCCCACTAAGGGCAACATCTGCAAAGTGTATGTTCTCTCTGTGTTTGCGTGGGTTTCGTCTGGGTACTCCGGTTTCCTCTCACACCCAAAAACAAACATTAAATATAAAAAAAACAAATTGCATTGCAGTGCATTACATAGCATTGGGTTGGCGCAGGGGGCGTGGCTTACCGGCGTAAGCCCGGTACGGTTGGCCACGTGCATTGGGTGGGGGTGTGGCTTACCGGCTTAAGCTCGGTACAGTTGACAACATGCAATGCTTACTGCCACCTCTTCAGCAGACGCAACACTTCGTTACCTTTCGCGCTGGGGCCACTGTTACTTTTCAAGGCACCGCCATTTGTTTTATTAAACATGATCCCGTGATGGGGGCGGGGCTTACCGGCTTAAGCCCGGTACAGTCGGCAACTTCCAGTGCATTGCATAGCGTCGGTGCGGGGGGCGGGGCTTACCGCGATGGGGCGGGGCTTACCGGCTTAAGCCCGGTACAGTCGGCAACTTGCAGTGCATTGCATAGCGTCGGTGCGGGGGGCGGGGCTTACGGCGATGGGGCGGGGCTTACCGGCTTAAGCCCGGTACAGTCGGCAACTTGCAGTGCATTGCATAGCGTCGGTGCGGGGGGCGGGGCTTACCGCGATGGGGCGGGGCTTACCGGCTTAAGCCCGGTACAGATGGAAACATGCAGTGCATTGCATAGCGTCGGTGCCGGGGGAGGGGCTTACGGCGATGGGGGTTGGGCTTACCGGCTTAAGCCCGGTACAGTCGGCAACATACAGTGCATTGCATAGCGTCGTGCCGGGGGCGGGGCTTACCGCGATGGGGCGGGGCTTACCGCGTCATGCCCGGTACAGTGTGCAACTATGGCAACATGCAATGCTTACTGTCACCTTTTCAGCAGACGCAACCCATCATTTCCTTTGGCGCTGAAGCGGCTGCTACTTCTCATGGCATAGCACCGCCACTTGTTTTTTAAACATGCCCCCATTCAAATGGCATCGGAGTAAAGGCAGCACGGTGGCTCAGTGGCTAGCACAGTAGCCTTGCAGCGCTGGGGTCCTGGGTTCAAATCCCACTAAGGGCAACATCTGCAAAGTGTATGTTCTCTCTGTGTTTGCGTGGGTTTCGTCTGGGTACTCCGGTTTCCTCTCACACCCAAAAACAAACATTAAATATAAAAAAAACAAATTGCATTGCAGTGCATTACATAGCATTGGGTTGGCGCAGGGGGCGTGGCTTACCGGCGTAAGCCTGGTACGGTTGGCCACGTGCATTGGGTGGGGGTGGGGCTTACTGGCTTAAGCTCGGTACAGTTGACAACATGCAATGCTTACTGCCACCTCTTCAGCAGACGCAACACTTCGTTACCTTTCGCGCTGGGGCCACTGTTACTTTTCAAGGCACCGCCATTCGTTTTATTAAACATGATCCCGTGATGGGGGCGGGGCTTACCGGCTTAAGCCCGGTACAGTCGGCAACTTACAGTGCATTGCATAGCGTCGGTGCCGGGGGCGGGGCTTACCGCGATGGGGCGGGGCTTACCGGCTTAAGCCCGGTACAGTCGGCAACTTGCAGTGCATTGCATAGCGTCGGTGCCGGGGGCGGGGCTTACCGCGATGGGGCGGGGCTTACCGGCTTAAGCCCGGTACAGTCGGCAACTTGCAGTGCATTGCATAGCGTCGGTGCCGGGGGCGGGGCTTACCGCGATGGGGCGGGGCTTACCGGCTTAAGCCCGGTACAGTCGGCAACTTGCAGTGCATTGCATAGCGTCGGTGCGGGGGGCGGGGCTTACCGCGATGGGGCGGGGCTTACCGGCTTAAGCCCAGTACAGTCGGCAACTTGCAGTGCATTGCATAGCGTCGGTGCGGGGGGCGGGGCTTACCGCGATGGGGCGGGGCTTACCGGCTTAAGCCCGGTACAGTCGGCAACTTGCAGTGCATTGCATAGCGTCGGTGCCGGGGGCGGGGCTTACCGCGATGGGGCGGGGCTTACCGGCTTAAGCCCGGTACAGTCGGCAACTTGCAGTGCATTGCATAGCGTCGGTGCGGGGGGCGGGGCTTACCGCGATGGGGCGGGGCTTACCGGCTTAAGCCCAGTACAGTCGGCAACTTGCAGTGCATTGCATCGCGTCGGTGCGGGGGGCGGGGCTTACCGCGATGGGGCGGGGCTTACCGGCTTAAGCCCGGTACAGTCGGCAACTTGCAGTGCATTGCATAGCGTCGGTGCGGGGGGCGGGGCTTACCGCGATGGGGCGGGGCTTACCGGCTTAAGCCCGGTACAGTCGGCAACTTGCAGTGCATTGCATAGCGTCGGTGCCGGGGGCGGGGCTTACCGCGATGGGGCGGGGCTTACCGGCTTAAGCCCGGTACAGATGGAAACATGCAGTGCATTGCATAGCGTCGGTGCCGGGGGCGGGGCTTACGGCGATGGGGGTTGGGCTTACCGGCTTAAGCCCGGTACAGTCGGCAACATACAGTGCATTGCATAGCGTCGTGCCGGGGGCGGGGCTTACCGCGATTGGGGCGGGGCTTACCGCGTCATGCCCGGTACAGTGTGCAACTATGGCAACATGCAATGCTTACTGTCACCTTTTCAGCAGACGCAACCCATCATTTCCTTTGGCGCTGAAGCGGCTGCTACTTCTCATGGCATAGCACCGCCACTTGTTTTTTAAACATGCCCCCATTCAAATGGCATCGGAGTAAAGGCAGCACGGTGGCTCAGTGGTTAGCACAGTAGCCTTGCAGCGCTGGGGTCCTGGGTTCAAATCCCACTAAGGGCAACATCTGCAAAGTGTATGTTCTCTCTGTGTTTGCGTGGGTTTCGTCTGGGTACTCCGGTTTCCTCTCACACCCAAAAACAAACATTAAATATAAAAAAAACAAATTGCATTGCAGTGCATTACATAGCATTGGGTTGGCGCAGGGGGCGTGGCTTACCGGCGTAAGCCCGGTACGGTTGGCCACGTGCATTGGGTGGGGGTGTGGCTTACCGGCTTAAGCTCGGTACAGTTGACAACATGCAATGCTTACTGCCACCTCTTCAGCAGACGCAACACTTCGTTACCTTTCGCGCTGGGGCCACTGTTACTTTTCAAGGCACCGCCATTTGTTTTATTAAACATGATCCCGTGATGGGGGCGGGGCTTACCGGCTTAAGCCCGGTACAGTCGGCAACTTACAGTGCATTGCATAGCGTCGGTGCGGGGGGCGGGGCTTACCGCGATGGGGCGGGGCTTACCGGCTTAAGCCCGGTACAGTCGGCAACTTGCAGTGCATTGCATAGCGTCGGTGCGGGGGGCGGGGCTTACCGCGATGGGGCGGGGCTTACCGGCTTAAGCCCGGTACAGTCGGCAACTTGCAGTGCATTGCATAGCGTCGGTGCCGGGGGCGGGGCTTACCGCGATGGGGCGGGGCTTACCGGCTTAAGCCCGGTACAGATGGAAACATGCAGTGCATTGCATAGCGTCGGTGCCGGGGGAGGGGCTTACGGCGATGGGGGTTGGGCTTACCGGCTTAAGCCCGGTACAGTCGGCAACATACAGTGCATTGCATAGCGTCGTGCCGGGGGCGGGGCTTACCGCGATGGGGCGGGGCTTACCGCGTCATGCCCGGTACAGTGTGCAACTATGGCAACATGCAATGCTTACTGTCACCTTTTCAGCAGACGCAACCCATCATTTCCTTTGGCGCTGAAGCGGCTGCTACTTCTCATGGCATAGCACCGCCACTTGTTTTTTAAACATGCCCCCATTCAAATGGCATCGGAGTAAAGGCAGCACGGTGGCTCAGTGGCTAGCACAGTAGCCTTGCAGCGCTGGGGTCCTGGGTTCAAATCCCACTAAGGGCAACATCTGCAAAGTGTATGTTCTCTCTGTGTTTGCGTGGGTTTCGTCTGGGTACTCCGGTTTCCTCTCACACCCAAAAACAAACATTAAATATAAAAAAAACAAATTGCATTGCAGTGCATTACATAGCATTGGGTTGGCGCAGGGGGCGTGGCTTACCGGCGTAAGCCTGGTACGGTTGGCCACGTGCATTGGGTGGGGGTGTGGCTTACTGGCTTAAGCTCGGTACAGTTGACAACATGCAATGCTTACTGCCACCTCTTCAGCAGACGCAACACTTCGTTACCTTTCGCGCTGGGGCCACTGTTACTTTTCAAGGCACCGCCATTCGTTTTATTAAACATGATCCCGTGATGGGGGCGGGGCTTACCGGCTTAAGCCCGGTACAGTCGGCAACTTACAGTGCATTGCATAGCGTCGGTGCCGGGGGCGGGGCTTACCGCGATGGGGCGGGGCTTACCGGCTTAAGCCCGGTACAGTCGGCAACTTGCAGTGCATTGCATAGCGTCGGTGCCGGGGGCGGGGCTTACCGCGATGGGGCGGGGCTTACCGGCTTAAGCCCGGTACAGTCGGCAACTTGCAGTGCATTGCATAGCGTCGGTGCCGGGGGCGGGGCTTACCGCGATGGGGCGGGGCTTACCGGCTTAAGCCCGGTACAGATGGAAACATGCAGTGCATTGCATAGCGTCGGTGCCGGGGGAGGGGCTTACGGCGATGGGGGTTGGGCTTACCGGCTTAAGCCCGGTACAGTCGGCAACTTACAGTGCATTGCATAGCGTCGTGCCGGGGGCGGGGCTTACCGCGATTGGGGTGGGGCTTACCGCGTCATGCCCGGTACAGTGTGCAACTATGGCAACATGCAATGCTTACTGTCACCTTTTCAGCAGACGCAACCCATCATTTCCTTTGGCGCTGAAGCGGCTGCTACTTCTCATGGCATAGCACCGCCACTTGTTTTTTAAACATGCCCCCATTCAAATGGCATCGGAGTAAAGGCAGCACGGTGGCTCAGTGGTTAGCACAGTAGCCTTGCAGCGCTGGGGTCCTGGGTTCAAATCCCACTAAGGGCAACATCTGCAAAGTGTATGTTCTCTCTGTGTTTGCGTGGGTTTCTTCTGGGTACTCCGGTTTCCTCTCACACCCAAAAACAAACATTAAATATAAAAAAAACAAATTGCATTGCAGTGCATTACATAGCATTGGGTTGGCGCAGGGGGCGTGGCTTACCGGCGTAAGCCCGGTACGGTTGGCCACGTGCATTGGGTGGGGGTGTGGCTTACCGGCTTAAGCTCGGTACAGTTGACAACATGCAATGCTTACTGCCACCTCCTCAGCAGACGCAACACTTCGTTACCTTTCGCGCTGGGGCCACTGTTACTTTTCAAGGCACCGCCATTTGTTTTATTAAACATGATCCCGTGATGGGGGCGGGGCTTACCGGCTTAAGCCCGGTACAGTCGGCAACTTACAGTGCATTGCATAGCGTCGGTGCGGGGGGCGGGGCTTACCGCGAGGGGGCGGGGCTTACCGGCTTAAGCCCGGTACAGTCGGCAACTTGCAGTGCATTGCATAGCGTCGGTGCGGGGGGCGGGGCTTACCGCGATGGGGCGGGGCTTACCGGCTTAAGCCCGGTACAGTCGGCAACTTGCAGTGCATTGCATAGCGTCGGTGCCGGGGGCGGGGCTTACCGCGATGGGGCGGGGCTTACCGGCTTAAGCCCGGTACAGATGGAAACATGCAGTGCATTGCATAGCGTCGGTGCCGGGGGAGGGGCTTACGGCGCTGGGGGTTGGGCTTACCGGCTTAAGCCCGGTACAGTCGGCAACATACAGTGCATTGCATAGCGTCGTGCCGGGGGCGGGGCTTACCGCGATGGGGCGGGGCTTACCGCGTCATGCCCGGTACAGTGTGCAACTATGGCAACATGCAATGCTTACTGTCACCTTTTCAGCAGACGCAACCCATCATTTCCTTTGGCGCTGAAGCGGCTGCTACTTCTCATGGCATAGCACCGCCACTTGTTTTTTAAACATGCCCCCATTCAAATGGCATCGGAGTAAAGGCAGCACGGTGGCTCAGTGGCTAGCACAGTAGCCTTGCAGCGCTGGGGTCCTGGGTTCAAATCCCACTAAGGGCAACATCTGCAAAGTGTATGTTCTCTCTGTGTTTGCGTGGGTTTCGTCTGGGTACTCCGGTTTCCTCTCACACCCAAAAACAAACATTAAATATAAAAAAAACAAATTGCATTGCAGTGCATTACATAGCATTGGGTTGGCGCAGGGGGCGTGGCTTACCGGCGTAAGCCTGGTACGGTTGGCCACGTGCATTGGGTGGGGGTGTGGCTTACTGGCTTAAGCTCGGTACAGTTGACAACATGCAATGCTTACTGCCACCTCTTCAGCAGACGCAACACTTCGTTACCTTTCGCGCTGGGGCCACTGTTACTTTTCAAGGCACCGCCATTCGTTTTATTAAACATGATCCCGTGATGGGGGCGGGGCTTACCGGCTTAAGCCCGGTACAGTCGGCAACTTACAGTGCATTGCATAGCGTCGGTGCCGGGGGCGGGGCTTACCGCGATGGGGCGGGGCTTACCGGCTTAAGCCCGGTACAGTCGGCAACTTGCAGTGCATTGCATAGCGTCGGTGCCGGGGGCGGGGCTTACCGCGATGGGGCGGGGCTTACCGGCTTAAGCCCGGTACAGTCGGCAACTTGCAGTGCATTGCATAGCGTCGGTGCCGGGGGCGGGGCTTACCGCGATGGGGCGGGGCTTACCGGCTTAAGCCCGGTACAGTCGGCAACTTGCAGTGCATTGCATCGCGTCGGTGCGGGGGGCGGGGCTTACCGCGATGGGGCGGGGCTTACCGGCTTAAGCCCAGTACAGTCGGCAACTTGCAGTGCATTGCATAGCGTCGGTGCGGGGGGCGGGGCTTACCGCGATGGGGCGGGGCTTACCGGCTTAAGCCCGGTACAGTCGGCAACTTGCAGTGCATTGCATAGCGTCGGTGCCGGGGGCGGGGCTTACCGCGATGGGGCGGGGCTTACCGGCTTAAGCCCGGTACAGTCGGCAACTTGCAGTGCATTGCATAGCGTCGGTGCGGGGGGCGGGGCTTACCGCGATGGGGCGGGGCTTACCGGCTTAAGCCCAGTACAGTCGGCAACTTGCAGTGCATTGCATAGCGTCGGTGCGGGGGGCGGGGCTTACCGCGATGGGGGGGGGCTTACCGGCTTAAGCCCGGTACAGTCGGCAACTTGCAGTGCATTGCATAGCGTCGGTGCGGGGGGCGGGGCTTACCGCGATGGGGCGGGGCTTACCGGCTTAAGCTCGGTACAGTCGGCAACTTGCAGTGCATTGCATAGCGTCGGTGCCGGGGGCGGGGCTTACCGCGATGGGGCGGGGCTTACCGGCTTAAGCCCGGTACAGATGGAAACATGCAGTGCATTGCATAGCGTCGGTGCCGGGGGAGGGGCTTACGGCGATGGGGGTTGGGCTTACCGGCTTAAGCCCGGTACAGTCGGCAACATACCGTGCATTGCATAGCGTCGTGCCGGGGGCGGGGCTTACCGCGATTGGGGCGGGGCTTACCGCGTCATGCCCGGTACAGTGTGCAACTATGGCAACATGCAATGCTTACTGTCACCTTTTCAGCAGACGCAACCCATCATTTCCTTTGGCGCTGAAGCGGCTGCTACTTCTCATGGCATAGCACCGCCACTTGTTTTTTAAACATGCCCCCATTCAAATGGCATCGGAGTAAAGGCAGCACGGTGGCTCAGTGGTTAGCACAGTAGCCTTGCAGCGCTGGGGTCCTGGGTTCAAATCCCACTAAGGGCAACATCTGCAAAGTGTATGTTCTCTCTGTGTTTGCGTGGGTTTCGTCTGGGTACTCCGGTTTCCTCTCACACCCAAAAACAAACATTAAATATAAAAAAAACAAATTGCATTGCAGTGCATTACATAGCATTGGGTTGGCGCAGGGGGCGTGGCTTACCGGCGTAAGCCCGGTACGGTTGGCCACGTGCATTGGGTGGGGGTGTGGCTTACCGGCTTAAGCTCGGTACAGTTGACAACATGCAATGCTTACTGCCACCTCTTCAGCAGACGCAACACTTCGTTACCTTTCGCGCTGGGGCCACTGTTACTTTTCAAGGCACCGCCATTTGTTTTATTAAACATGATCCCGTGATGGGGGCGGGGCTTACCGGCTTAAGCCCGGTACAGTCGGCAACTTACAGTGCATTGCATAGCGTCGGTGCGGGGGGCGGGGCTTACCGCGATGGGGCGGGGCTTACCGGCTTAAGCCCGGTACAGTCGGCAACTTGCAGTGCATTGCATAGCGTCGGTGCGGGGGGCGGGGCTTACCGCGATGGGGCGGGGCTTACCGGCTTAAGCCCGGTACAGTCGGCAACTTGCAGTGCATTGCATAGCGTCGGTGCCGGGGGCGGGGCTTACCGCGATGGGGCGGGGCTTACCGGCTTAAGCCCGGTACAGATGGAAACATGCAGTGCATTGCATAGCGTCGGTGCCGGGGGAGGGGCTTACGGCGATGGGGGTTGGGCTTACCGGCTTAAGCCCGGTACAGTCGGCAACATACAGTGCATTGCATAGCGTCGTGCCGGGGGCGGGGCTTACCGCGATGGGGCGGGGCTTACCGGCTTAAGCCCGGTACAGTCGGCAACTTGCAGTGCATTGCATAGCGTCGGTGCCGGGGGCGGGGCTTACCGCGATGGGGCGGGGCTTACCGGCTTAAGCCCGGTACAGATGGAAACATGCAGTGCATTGCATAGCGTCGGTGCCGGGGGAGGGGCTTACGGCGATGGGGGTTGGGCTTACCGGCTTAAGCCCGGTACAGTCGGCAACATACAGTGCATTGCATAGCGTCGTGCCGGGGGCGGGGCTTACCGCGATTGGGGTGGGGCTTACCGCGTCATGCCCGGTACAGTGTGCAACTATGGCAACATGCAATGCTTACTGTCACCTTTTCAGCAGACGCAACCCATCATTTCCTTTGGCGCTGAAGCGGCTGCTACTTCTCATGGCATAGCACCGCCACTTGTTTTTTAAACATGCCCCCATTCAAATGGCATCGGAGTAAAGGCAGCACGGTGGCTCAGTGGTTAGCACAGTAGCCTTGCAGCGCTGGGGTCCTGGGTTCAAATCCCACTAAGGGCAACATCTGCAAAGTGTATGTTCTCTCTGTGTTTGCGTGGGTTTCTTCTGGGTACTCCGGTTTCCTCTCACACCCAAAAACAAACATTAAATATAAAAAAAACAAATTGCATTGCAGTGCATTACATAGCATTGGGTTGGAGCAGGGGGCGTGGCTTACCGGCGTAAGCCCGGTACGGTTGGCCACGTGCGTGGGGGTGTGGCTTACCGGCTTAAGCTCGGTACAGTTGACAACATGCAATGCTTACTGCCACCTCCTCAGCAGACGCAACACTTCGTTACCTTTCGCGCTGGGGCCACTGTTACTTTTCAAGGCACCGCCATTTGTTTTATTAAACATGATCCCGTGATGGGGGCGGGGCTTACCGGCTTAAGCCCGGTACAGTCGGCAACTTACAGTGCATTGCATAGCGTCGGTGCCGGGGGCGGGGCTTACCGCGATGGGGCGGGGCTTACCGGCTTAAGCCCGGTACAGTCGGCAACTTGCAGTGCATTGCATAGCGTCGGTGCCGGGGGCGGGGCTTACAGCGATGGGGCGGGGCTTACCGGCTTAAGCCCGGTACAGTCGGCAACTTGCAGTGCATTGCATAGCGTCGGTGCGGGGGGCGGGGCTTACCGCGATGGGGCGGGGCTTACCGGCTTAAGCCCGGTACAGTCGGCAACTTGCAGTGCATTGCATAGCGTCGGTGCGGGGGGCGGGGCTTACCGCGATGGGGCGGGGCTTACCGGCTTAAGCCCGGTACAGTCGGCAACTTGCAGTGCATTGCATAGCGTCGGTGCCGGGGGCGGGGCTTACCGCGATGGGGCGGGGCTTACCGGCTTAAGCCCGGTACAGATGGAAACATGCAGTGCATTGCATAGCGTCGGTGCCGGGGGAGGGGCTTACGGCGATGGGGGTTGGGCTTACCGGCTTAAGCCCGGTACAGTCGGCAACATACAGTGCATTGCATAGCGTCGTGCCGGGGGCGGGGCTTACCGCGATTGGGGCGGGGCTTACCGCGTCATGCCCGGTACAGTGTGCAACTATGGCAACATGCAATGCTTACTGTCACCTTTTCAGCAGACGCAACCCATCATTTCCTTTGGCGCTGAAGCGGCTGCTACTTCTCATGGCATAGCACCGCCACTTGTTTTTTAAACATGCCCCCATTCAAATGGCATCGGAGTAAAGGCAGCACGGTGGCTCAGTGGTTAGCACAGTAGCCTTGCAGCGCTGGGGTCCTGGGTTCAAATCCCACTAAGGGCAACATCTGCAAAGTGTATGTTCTCTCTGTGTTTGCGTGGGTTTCGTCTGGGTACTCCGGTTTCCTCTCACACCCAAAAACAAACATTAAATATAAAAAAAACAAATTGCATTGCAGTGCATTACATAGCATTGGGTTGGCGCAGGGGGCGTGGCTTACCGGCGTAAGCCCGGTACGGTTGGCCACGTGCATTGGGTGGGGGTGTGGCTTACCGGCTTAAGCTCGGTACAGTTGACAACATGCAATGCTTACTGCCACCTCTTCAGCAGACGCAACACTTCGTTACCTTTCGCGCTGGGGCCACTGTTACTTTTCAAGGCACCGCCATTTGTTTTATTAAACATGATCCCGTGATGGGGGCGGGGCTTACCGGCTTAAGCCCGGTACAGTCGGCAACTTACAGTGCATTGCATAGCGTCGGTGCGGGGGGCGGGGCTTACCGCGATGGGGCGGGGCTTACCGGCTTAAGCCCGGTACAGTCGGCAACTTGCAGTGCATTGCATAGCGTCGGTGCGGGGGGCGGGGCTTACCGCGATGGGGCGGGGCTTACCGGCTTAAGCCCGGTACAGTCGGCAACTTGCAGTGCATTGCATAGCGTCGGTGCCGGGGGCGGGGCTTACCGCGATGGGTCGGGGCTTACCGGCTTAAGCCCGGTACAGATGGAAACATGCAGTGCATTGCATAGCGTCGGTGCCGGGGGAGGGGCTTACGGCGATGGGGGTTGGGCTTACCGGCTTAAGCCCGGTACAGTCGGCAACATACAGTGCATTGCATAGCGTCGTGCCGGGGGCGGGGCTTACCGCGATGGGGCGGGGCTTACCGGCTTAAGCCCGGTACAGTGTGCAACTATGGCAACATGCAATGCTTACTGTCACCTTTTCAGCAGACGCAACCCATCATTTCCTTTGGCGCTGAAGCGGCTGCTACTTCTCATGGCATAGCACCGCCACTTGTTTTTTAAACATGCCCCCATTCAAATGGCATCGGAGTAAAGGCAGCACGGTGGCTCAGTGGTTAGCACAGTAGCCTTGCAGCGCTGGGGTCCTGGGTTCAAATCCCACTAAGGGCAACATCTGCAAAGTGTATGTTCTCTCTGTGTTTGCGTGGGTTTCGTCTGGGTACTCCGGTTTCCTCTCACACCCAAAAACAAACATTAAATATAAAAAAAACAAATTGCATTGCAGTGCATTACATAGCATTGGGTTGGCGCAGGGGGCGTGGCTTACCGGCGTAAGCCTGGTACGGTTGGCCACGTGCATTGGGTGGGGGTGTGGCTTACTGGCTTAAGCTCGGTACAGTTGACAACATGCAATGCTTACTGCCACCTCTTCAGCAGACGCAACACTTCGTTACCTTTCGCGCTGGGGCCACTGTTACTTTTCAAGGCACCGCCATTCGTTTTATTAAACATGATCCCGTGATGGGGGCGGGGCTTACCGGCTTAAGCCCGGTACAGTCGGCAACTTACAGTGCATTGCATAGCGTCGGTGCCGGGGGCGGGGCTTACCGCGATGGGGCGGGGCTTACCGGCTTAAGCCCGGTACAGTCGGCAACTTGCAGTGCATTGCATAGCGTCGGTGCCGGGGGCGGGGCTTACCGCGATGGGGCGGGGCTTACCGGCTTAAGCCCGGTACAGTCGGCAACTTGCAGTGCATTGCATAGCGTCGGTGCCGGGGGCGGGGCTTACCGCGATGGGGCGGGGCTTACCGGCTTAAGCCCGGTACAGATGGAAACATGCAGTGCATTGCATAGCGTCGGTGCCGGGGGAGGGGCTTACGGCGATGGGGGTGGGGCTTACCGGCTTAAGCCCGGTACAGTCGGCAACATACAGTGCATTGCATAGCGTCGTGCCGGGGGCGGGGCTTACCGCGATTGGGGTGGGGCTTACCGCGTCATGCCCGGTACAGTGTGCAACTATGGCAACATGCAATGCTTACTGTCACCTTTTCAGCAGACGCAACCCATCATTTCCTTTGGCGCTGAAGCGGCTGCTACTTCTCATGGCATAGCACCGCCACTTGTTTTTTAAACATGCCCCCATTCAAATGGCATCGGAGTAAAGGCAGCACGGTGGCTCAGTGGTTAGCACAGTAGCCTTGCAGCGCTGGGGTCCTGGGTTCAAATCCCACTAAGGGCAACATCTGCAAAGTGTATGTTCTCTCTGTGTTTGCGTGGGTTTCTTCTGGGTACTCCGGTTTCCTCTCACACCCAAAAACAAACATTAAATATAAAAAAAACAAATTGCATTGCAGTGCATTACATAGCATTGGGTTGGCGCAGGGGGCGTGGCTTACCGGCGTAAGCCCGGTACGGTTGGCCACGTGCATTGGGTGGGGGTGTGGCTTACCGGCTTAAGCTCGGTACAGTTGACAACATGCAATGCTTACTGCCACCTCTTCAGCAGACGCAACACTTCGTTACCTTTCGCGCTGGGGCCACTGTTACTTTTCAAGGCACCGCCATTTGTTTTATTAAACATGATCCCGTGATGGGGGCGGGGCTTACCGGCTTAAGCCCGGTACAGTCGGCAACTTACAGTGCATTGCATAGCGTCGGTGCGGGGGGCGGGGCTTACCGCGATGGGGCGGGGCTTACCGGCTTAAGCCCGGTACAGTCGGCAACTTGCAGTGCATTGCATAGCGTCGGTGCGGGGGGCGGGGCTTACCGCGATGGGGCGGGGCTTACCGGCTTAAGCCCGGTACAGTCGGCAACTTGCAGTGCATTGCATAGCGTCGGTGCCGGGGGCGGGGCTTACCGCGATGGGGCGGGGCTTACCGGCTTAAGCCCGGTACAGATGGAAACATGCAGTGCATTGCATAGCGTCGGTGCCGGGGGAGGGGCTTACGGCGATGGGGGTTGGGCTTACCGGCTTAAGCCCGGTACAGTCGGCAACATACAGTGCATTGCATAGCGTCGTGCCGGGGGCGGGGCTTACCGCGATGGGGCGGGGCTTACCGCGTCATGCCCGGTACAGTGTGCAACTATGGCAACATGCAATGCTTACTGTCACCTTTTCAGCAGACGCAACCCATCATTTCCTTTGGCGCTGAAGCGGCTGCTACTTCTCATGGCATAGCACCGCCACTTGTTTTTTAAACATGCCCCCATTCAAATGGCATCGGAGTAAAGGCAGCACGGTGGCTCAGTGGCTAGCACAGTAGCCTTGCAGCGCTGGGGTCCTGGGTTCAAATCCCACTAAGGGCAACATCTGCAAAGTGTATGTTCTCTCTGTGTTTGCGTGGGTTTCGTCTGGGTACTCCGGTTTCCTCTCACACCCAAAAACAAACATTAAATATAAAAAAAACAAATTGCATTGCAGTGCATTACATAGCATTGGGTTGGCGCAGGGGGCGTGGCTTACCGGCGTAAGCCTGGTACGGTTGGCCACGTGCATTGGGTGGGGGTGTGGCTTACTGGCTTAAGCTCGGTACAGTTGACAACATGCAATGCTTACTGCCACCTCTTCAGCAGACGCAACACTTCGTTACCTTTCGCGCTGGGGCCACTGTTACTTTTCAAGGCACCGCCATTCGTTTTATTAAACATGATCCCGTGATGGGGGCGGGGCTTACCGGCTTAAGCCCGGTACAGTCGGCAACTTACAGTGCATTGCATAGCGTCGGTGCCGGGGGCGGGGCTTACCGCGATGGGGCGGGGCTTACCGGCTTAAGCCCGGTACAGTCGGCAACTTGCAGTGCATTGCATAGCGTCGGTGCCGGGGGCGGGGCTTACCGCGATGGGGCGGGGCTTACCGGCTTAAGCCCGGTACAGTCGGCAACTTGCAGTGCATTGCATAGCGTCGGTGCCGGGGGCGGGGCTTACCGCGATGGGGCGGGGCTTACCGGCTTAAGCCCGGTACAGTCGGCAACTTGCAGTGCATTGCATAGCGTCGGTGCGGGGGGCGGGGCTTACCGCGATGGGGCGGGGCTTACCGGCTTAAGCCCAGTACAGTCGGCAACTTGCAGTGCATTGCATAGCGTCGGTGCGGGGGGCGGGGCTTACCGCGATGGGGCGGGGCTTACCGGCTTAAGCCCGGTACAGTCGGCAACTTGCAGTGCATTGCATAGCGTCGGTGCCGGGGGCGGGGCTTACCGCGATGGGGCGGGGCTTACCGGCTTAAGCCCGGTACAGTCGGCAACTTGCAGTGCATTGCATAGCGTCGGTGCGGGGGGCGGGGCTTACCGCGATGGGGCGGGGCTTACCGGCTTAAGCCCAGTACAGTCGGCAACTTGCAGTGCATTGCATAGCGTCGGTGCGGGGGGCGGGGCTTACCGCGATGGGGCGGGGCTTACCGGCTTAAGCCCGGTACAGTCGGCAACTTGCAGTGCATTGCATAGCGTCGGTGCGGGGGGCGGGGCTTACCGCGATGGGGCGGGGCTTACCGGCTTAAGCCCGGTACAGTCGGCAACTTGCAGTGCATTGCATAGCGTCGGTGCCGGGGGCGGGGCTTACCGCGATGGGGCGGGGCTTACCGGCTTAAGCCCGGTACAGATGGAAACATGCAGTGCATTGCATAGCGTCGGTGCCGGGGGAGGGGCTTACGGCGATGGGGGTTGGGCTTACCGGCTTAAGCCCGGTACAGTCGGCAACATACAGTGCATTGCATAGCGTCGTGCCGGGGGCGGGGCTTACCGCGATTGGGGCGGGGCTTACCGCGTCATGCCCGGTACAGTGTGCAACTATGGCAACATGCAATGCTTACTGTCACCTTTTCAGCAGACGCAACCCATCATTTCCTTTGGCGCTGAAGCGGCTGCTACTTCTCATGGCATAGCACCGCCACTTGTTTTTTAAACATGCCCCCATTCAAATGGCATCGGAGTAAAGGCAGCACGGTGGCTCAGTGGTTAGCACAGTAGCCTTGCAGCGCTGGGGTCCTGGGTTCAAATCCCACTAAGGGCAACATCTGCAAAGTGTATGTTCTCTCTGTGTTTGCGTGGGTTTCGTCTGGGTACTCCGGTTTCCTCTCACACCCAAAAACAAACATTAAATATAAAAAAAACAAATTGCATTGCAGTGCATTACATAGCATTGGGTTGGCGCAGGGGGCGTGGCTTACCGGCGTAAGCCCGGTACGGTTGGCCACGTGCATTGGGTGGGGGTGTGGCTTACCGGCTTAAGCTCGGTACAGTTGACAACATGCAATGCTTACTGCCACCTCTTCAGCAGACGCAACACTTCGTTACCTTTCGCGCTGGGGCCACTGTTACTTTTCAAGGCACCGCCATTTGTTTTATTAAACATGATCCCGTGATGGGGGCGGGGCTTACCGGCTTAAGCCCGGTACAGTCGGCAACTTACAGTGCATTGCATAGCGTCGGTGCGGGGGGCGGGGCTTACCGCGATGGGGCGGGGCTTACCGGCTTAAGCCCGGTACAGTCGGCAACTTGCAGTGCATTGCATAGCGTCGGTGCGGGGGGCGGGGCTTACCGCGATGGGGCGGGGCTTACCGGCTTAAGCCCGGTACAGTCGGCAACTTGCAGTGCATTGCATAGCGTCGGTGCCGGGGGCGGGGCTTACCGCGATGGGGCGGGGCTTACCGGCTTAAGCCCGGTACAGATGGAAACATGCAGTGCATTGCATAGCGTCGGTGCCGGGGGAGGGGCTTACGGCGATGGGGGTTGGGCTTACCGGCTTAAGCCCGGTACAGTCGGCAACATACAGTGCATTGCATAGCGTCGTGCCGGGGGCGGGGCTTACCGCGATGGGGCGGGGCTTACCGGCTTAAGCCCGGTACAGTCGGCAACTTGCAGTGCATTGCATAGCGTCGGTGCCGGGGGCGGGGCTTACCGCGATGGGGCGGGGCTTACCGGCTTAAGCCCGGTACAGATGGAAACATGCAGTGCATTGCATAGCGTCGGTGCCGGGGGAGGGGCTTACGGCGATGGGGGTTGGGCTTACCGGCTTAAGCCCGGTACAGTCGGCAACATACAGTGCATTGCATAGCGTCGTGCCGGGGGCGGGGCTTACCGCGATTGGGGTGGGGCTTACCGCGTCATGCCCGGTACAGTGTGCAACTATGGCAACATGCAATGCTTACTGTCACCTTTTCAGCAGACGCAACCCATCATTTCCTTTGGCGCTGAAGCGGCTGCTACTTCTCATGGCATAGCACCGCCACTTGTTTTTTAAACATGCCCCCATTCAAATGGCATCGGAGTAAAGGCAGCACGGTGGCTCAGTGGTTAGCACAGTAGCCTTGCAGCGCTGGGGTCCTGGGTTCAAATCCCACTAAGGGCAACATCTGCAAAGTGTATGTTCTCTCTGTGTTTGCGTGGGTTTCTTCTGGGTACTCCGGTTTCCTCTCACACCCAAAAACAAACATTAAATATAAAAAAAACAAATTGCATTGCAGTGCATTACATAGCATTGGGTTGGCGCAGGGGGCGTGGCTTACCGGCGTAAGCCCGGTACGGTTGGCCACGTGCATTGGGTGGGGGTGTGGCTTACCGGCTTAAGCTCGGTACAGTTGACAACATGCAATGCTTACTGCCACCTCTTCAGCAGACGCAACACTTCGTTACCTTTCGCGCTGGGGCCACTGTTACTTTTCAAGGCACCGCCATTTGTTTTATTAAACATGATCCCGTGATGGGGGCGGGGCTTACCGGCTTAAGCCCGGTACAGTCGGCAACTTACAGTGCATTGCATAGCGTCGGTGCGGGGGGCGGGGCTTACCGCGATGGGGCGGGGCTTACCGGCTTAAGCCCGGTACAGTCGGCAACTTGCAGTGCATTGCATAGCGTCGGTGCGGGGGGCGGGGCTTACCGCGATGGGGCGGGGCTTACCGGCTTAAGCCCGGTACAGTCGGCAACTTGCAGTGCATTGCATAGCGTCGGTGCCGGGGGCGGGGCTTACCGCGATGGGGCGGGGCTTACCGGCTTAAGCCCGGTACAGATGGAAACATGCAGTGCATTGCATAGCGTCGGTGCCGGGGGAGGGGCTTACGGCGATGGGGGTTGGGCTTACCGGCTTAAGCCCGGTACAGTCGGCAACATACAGTGCATTGCATAGCGTCGTGCCGGGGGCGGGGCTTACCGCGATGGGGCGGGGCTTACCGCGTCATGCCCGGTACAGTGTGCAACTATGGCAACATGCAATGCTTACTGTCACCTTTTCAGCAGACGCAACCCATCATTTCCTTTGGCGCTGAAGCGGCTGCTACTTCTCATGGCATAGCACCGCCACTTGTTTTTTAAACATGCCCCCATTCAAATGGCATCGGAGTAAAGGCAGCACGGTGGCTCAGTGGCTAGCACAGTAGCCTTGCAGCGCTGGGGTCCTGGGTTCAAATCCCACTAAGGGCAACATCTGCAAAGTGTATGTTCTCTCTGTGTTTGCGTGGGTTTCGTCTGGGTACTCCGGTTTCCTCTCACACCCAAAAACAAACATTAAATATAAAAAAAACAAATTGCATTGCAGTGCATTACATAGCATTGGGTTGGCGCAGGGGGCGTGGCTTACCGGCGTAAGCCTGGTACGGTTGGCCACGTGCATTGGGTGGGGGTGTGGCTTACTGGCTTAAGCTCGGTACAGTTGACAACATGCAATGCTTACTGCCACCTCTTCAGCAGACGCAACACTTCGTTACCTTTCGCGCTGGGGCCACTGTTACTTTTCAAGGCACCGCCATTCGTTTTATTAAACATGATCCCGTGATGGGGGCGGGGCTTACCGGCTTAAGCCCGGTACAGTCGGCAACTTACAGTGCATTGCATAGCGTCGGTGCCGGGGGCGGGGCTTACCGCGATGGGGCGGGGCTTACCGGCTTAAGCCCGGTACAGTCGGCAACTTGCAGTGCATTGCATAGCGTCGGTGCCGGGGGCGGGGCTTACCGCGATGGGGCGGGGCTTACCGGCTTAAGCCCGGTACAGTCGGCAACTTGCAGTGCATTGCATAGCGTCGGTGCCGGGGGCGGGGCTTACCGCGATGGGGCGGGGCTTACCGGCTTAAGCCCGGTACAGTCGGCAACTTGCAGTGCATTGCATAGCGTCGGTGCGGGGGGCGGGGCTTACCGCGAGGGGGCGGGGCTTACCGGCTTAAGCCCAGTACAGTCGGCAACTTGCAGTGCATTGCATAGCGTCGGTGCGGGGGGCGGGGCTTACCGCGATGGGGCGGGGCTTACCGGCTTAAGCCCGGTACAGTCGGCAACTTGCAGTGCATTGCATAGCGTCGGTGCCGGGGGCGGGGCTTACCGCGATGGGGCGGGGCTTACCGGCTTAAGCCCGGTACAGTCGGCAACTTGCAGTGCATTGCATAGCGTCGGTGCGGGGGGCGGGGCTTACCGCGATGGGGCGGGGCTTACCGGCTTAAGCCCAGTACAGTCGGCAACTTGCAGTGCATTGCATAGCGTCGGTGCGGGGGGCGGGGCTTACCGCGATGGGGCGGGGCTTACCGGCTTAAGCCCGGTACAGTCGGCAACTTGCAGTGCATTGCATAGCGTCGGGGCGGGGGGCGGGGCTTACCGCGATGGGGCGGGGCTTACCGGCTTAAGCCCGGTACAGTCGGCAACTTGCAGTGCATTGCATAGCGTCGGTGCCGGGGGCGGGGCTTACCGCGATGGGGCGGGGCTTACCGGCTTAAGCCCGGTACAGATGGAAACATGCAGTGCATTGCATAGCGTCGGTGCCGGGGGAGGGGCTTACGGCGATGGGGGTTGGGCTTACCGGCTTAAGCCCGGTACAGTCGGCAACATACAGTGCATTGCATAGCGTCGTGCCGGGGGGGGGGCTTACCGCGATTGGGGCGGGGCTTACCGCGTCATGCCCGGTACAGTGTGCAACTATGGCAACATGCAATGCTTACTGTCACCTTTTCAGCAGACGCAACCCATCATTTCCTTTGGCGCTGAAGCGGCTGCTACTTCTCATGGCATAGCACCGCCACTTGTTTTTTAAACATGCCCCCATTCAAATGGCATCGGAGTAAAGGCAGCACGGTGGCTCAGTGGTTAGCACAGTAGCCTTGCAGCGCTGGGGTCCTGGGTTCAAATCCCACTAAGGGCAACATCTGCAAAGTGTATGTTCTCTCTGTGTTTGCGTGGGTTTCGTCTGGGTACTCCGGTTTCCTCTCACACCCAAAAACAAACATTAAATATAAAAAAAACAAATTGCATTGCAGTGCATTACATAGCATTGGGTTGGCGCAGGGGGCGTGGCTTACCGGCGTAAGCCCGGTACGGTTGGCCACGTGCATTGGGTGGGGGTGTGGCTTACCGGCTTAAGCTCGGTACAGTTGACAACATGCAATGCTTACTGCCACCTCTTCAGCAGACGCAACACTTCGTTACCTTTCGCGCTGGGGCCACTGTTACTTTTCAAGGCACCGCCATTTGTTTTATTAAACATGATCCCGTGATGGGGGCGGGGCTTACCGGCTTAAGCCCGGTACAGTCGGCAACTTACAGTGCATTGCATAGCGTCGGTGCGGGGGGCGGGGCTTACCGCGATGGGGCGGGGCTTACCGGCTTAAGCCCGGTACAGTCGGCAACTTGCAGTGCATTGCATAGCGTCGGTGCGGGGGGCGGGGCTTACCGCGATGGGGCGGGGCTTACCGGCTTAAGCCCGGTACAGTCGGCAACTTGCAGTGCATTGCATAGCGTCGGTGCCGGGGGCGGGGCTTACCGCGATGGGGCGGGGCTTACCGGCTTAAGCCCGGTACAGATGGAAACATGCAGTGCATTGCATAGCGTCGGTGCCGGGGGAGGGGCTTACGGCGATGGGGGTTGGGCTTACCGGCTTAAGCCCGGTACAGTCGGCAACATACAGTGCATTGCATAGCGTCGTGCCGGGGGCGGGGCTTACCGCGATGGGGCGGGGCTTACCGGCTTAAGCCCGGTACAGTCGGCAACTTGCAGTGCATTGCATAGCGTCGGTGCCGGGGGCGGGGCTTACCGCGATGGGGCGGGGCTTACCGGCTTAAGCCCGGTACAGATGGAAACATGCAGTGCATTGCATAGCGTCGGTGCCGGGGGAGGGGCTTACGGCGATGGGGGTTGGGCTTACCGGCTTAAGCCCGGTACAGTCGGCAACATACAGTGCATTGCATAGCGTCGTGCCGGGGGCGGGGCTTACCGCGATTGGGGTGGGGCTTACCGCGTCATGCCCGGTACAGTGTGCAACTATGGCAACATGCAATGCTTACTGTCACCTTTTCAGCAGACGCAACCCATCATTTCCTTTGGCGCTGAAGCGGCTGCTACTTCTCATGGCATAGCACCGCCACTTGTTTTTTAAACATGCCCCCATTCAAATGGCATCGGAGTAAAGGCAGCACGGTGGCTCAGTGGTTAGCACAGTAGCCTTGCAGCGCTGGGGTCCTGGGTTCAAATCCCACTAAGGGCAACATCTGCAAAGTGTATGTTCTCTCTGTGTTTGCGTGGGTTTCTTCTGGGTACTCCGGTTTCCTCTCACACCCAAAAACAAACATTAAATATAAAAAAAACAAATTGCATTGCAGTGCATTACATAGCATTGGGTTGGCGCAGGGGGCGTGGCTTACCGGCGTAAGCCCGGTACGGTTGGCCACGTGCGTGGGGGTGTGGCTTACCGGCTTAAGCTCGGTACAGTTGACAACATGCAATGCTTACTGCCACCTCCTCAGCAGACGCAACACTTCGTTACCTTTCGCGCTGGGGCCACTGTTACTTTTCAAGGCACCGCCATTTGTTTTATTACACATGATCCCGTGCTGGGGGCGGGGCTTACCGGCTTAAGCCCGGTACAGTCGGCAACTTGCAGTGCATTGCATAGCGTCGGTGCGGGGGGCGGGGCTTACCGCGATGGGGCGGGGCTTACCGGCTTAAGCCCGGTACAGTCGGCAACTTGCAGTGCATTGCATAGCGTCGGTGCGGGGGGCGGGGCTTACCGCGATGGGGCGGGGCTTACCGGCTTAAGCCCGGTACAGTCGGCAACTTGCAGTGCATTGCATAGCGTCGGTGCCGGGGGCGGGGCTTACCGCGATGGGGCGGGGCTTACCGGCTTAAGCCCGGTACAGATGGAAACATGCAGTGCATTGCATAGCGTCGGTGCCGGGGGAGGGGCTTACGGCGATGGGGGTTGGGCTTACCGGCTTAAGCCCGGTACAGTCGGCAACATACAGTGCATTGCATAGCGTCGTGCCGGGGGCGGGGCTTACCGCGATGGGGCGGGGCTTACCGCGTCATGCCCGGTACAGTGTGCAACTATGGCAACATGCAATGCTTACTGTCACCTTTTCAGCAGACGCAACCCATCATTTCCTTTGGCGCTGAAGCGGCTGCTACTTCTCATGGCATAGCACCGCCACTTGTTTTTTAAACATGCCCCCATTCAAATGGCATCGGAGTAAAGGCAGCACGGTGGCTCAGTGGCTAGCACAGTAGCCTTGCAGCGCTGGGGTCCTGGGTTCAAATCCCACTAAGGGCAACATCTGCAAAGTGTATGTTCTCTCTGTGTTTGCGTGGGTTTCGTCTGGGTACTCCGGTTTCCTCTCACACCCAAAAACAAACATTAAATATAAAAAAAACAAATTGCATTGCAGTGCATTACATAGCATTGGGTTGGCGCAGGGGGCGTGGCTTACCGGCGTAAGCCTGGTACGGTTGGCCACGTGCATTGGGTGGGGGTGTGGCTTACTGGCTTAAGCTCGGTACAGTTGACAACATGCAATGCTTACTGCCACCTCTTCAGCAGACGCAACACTTCGTTACCTTTCGCGCTGGGGCCACTGTTACTTTTCAAGGCACCGCCATTCGTTTTATTAAACATGATCCCGTGATGGGGGCGGGGCTTACCGGCTTAAGCCCGGTACAGTCGGCAACTTACAGTGCATTGCATAGCGTCGGTGCCGGGGGCGGGGCTTACCGCGATGGGGCGGGGCTTACCGGCTTAAGCCCGGTACAGTCGGCAACTTGCAGTGCATTGCATAGCGTCGGTGCCGGGGGCGGGGCTTACCGCGATGGGGCGGGGCTTACCGGCTTAAGCCCGGTACAGTCGGCAACTTGCAGTGCATTGCATAGCGTCGGTGCCGGGGGCGGGGCTTACCGCGATGGGGCGGGGCTTACCGGCTTAAGCCCGGTACAGTCGGCAACTTGCAGTGCATTGCATAGCGTCGGTGCGGGGGGCGGGGCTTACCGCGATGGGGCGGGGCTTACCGGCTTAAGCCCAGTACAGTCGGCAACTTGCAGTGCATTGCATAGCGTCGGTGCGGGGGGCGGGGCTTACCGCGATGGGGCGGGGCTTACCGGCTTAAGCCCGGTACAGTCGGCAACTTGCAGTGCATTGCATAGCGTCGGTGCCGGGGGCGGGGCTTACCGCGATGGGGCGGGGCTTACCGGCTTAAGCCCGGTACAGTCGGCAACTTGCAGTGCATTGCATAGCGTCGGTGCGGGGGGCGGGGCTTACCGCGATGGGGCGGGGCTTACCGGCTTAAGCCCGGTACAGATGGAAACATGCAGTGCATTGCATAGCGTCGGTGCCGGGGGAGGGGCTTACGGCGATGGGGGTTGGGCTTACCGGCTTAAGCCCGGTACAGTCGGCAACATACAGTGCATTGCATAGCGTCGTGCCGGGGGCGGGGCTTACCGCGATTGGGGCGGGGCTTACCGCGTCATGCCCGGTACAGTGTGCAACTATGGCAACATGCAATGCTTACTGTCACCTTTTCAGCAGACGCAACCCATCATTTCCTTTGGCGCTGAAGCGGCTGCTACTTCTCATGGCATAGCACCGCCACTTGTTTTTTAAACATGCCCCCATTCAAATGGCATCGGAGTAAAGGCAGCACGGTGGCTCAGTGGTTAGCACAGTAGCCTTGCAGCGCTGGGGTCCTGGGTTCAAATCCCACTAAGGGCAACATCTGCAAAGTGTATGTTCTCTCTGTGTTTGCGTGGGTTTCTTCTGGGTACTCCGGTTTCCTCTCACACCCAAAAACAAACATTAAATATAAAAAAAACAAATTGCATTGCAGTGCATTACATAGCATTGGGTTGGCGCAGGGGGCGTGGCTTACCGGCGTAAGCCCGGTACGGTTGGCCACGTGCGTGGGGGTGTGGCTTACCGGCTTAAGCTCGGTACAGTTGACAACATGCAATGCTTACTGCCACCTCCTCAGCAGACGCAACACTTCGTTACCTTTCGCGCTGGGGCCACTGTTACTTTTCAAGGCACC
This sequence comes from Dendropsophus ebraccatus, assembly GCF_027789765.1. Taxonomy (NCBI): domain Eukaryota; kingdom Metazoa; phylum Chordata; class Amphibia; order Anura; family Hylidae; genus Dendropsophus; species Dendropsophus ebraccatus. The sequence goes on from NW_027210010.1 coordinate 34,953, forward strand.
GCCATTTGTTTTATTAAACATGATCCCGGGATGGGGGCGGGGCTTACCGGCTTAAGCCCGGTACAGTCGGCAACTTCCTGTGCATTGCATAGCGTCGGTGCGGGGGGCGGGGCTTACCGCGATGGGGCGGGGCTTACCGGCTTAAGCCCGGTACAGTCGGCAACTTGCAGTGCATTGCATCGCGTCGGGGGGGGGGGCGGGGCTTACCGCGATGGGGCGGGGCTTACCGGCTTAAGCCCGGTACAGTCGGCAACTTGCAGTGCATTGCATAGCGTCGGTGCCGGGGGCGGGGCTTACCGCGATGGGGCGGGGCTTACCGGCTTAAGCCCGGTACAGATGGAAACATGCAGTGCATTGCATAGCGTCGGTGCCGGGGGAGGGGCTTACGGCGATGGGGGTTGGGCTTACCGGCTTAAGCCCGGTACAGTCGGCAACATACAGTGCATTGCATAGCGTCGTGCCGGGGGCGGGGCTTACCGCGATGGGGCGGGGCTTACCGCGTCATGCCCGGTACAGTGTGCAACTATGGCAACATGCAATGCTTACTGTCACCTTTTCAGCAGACGCAACCCATCATTTCCTTTGGCGCTGAAGCGGCTGCTACTTCTCATGGCATAGCACCGCCACTTGTTTTTTAAACATGCCCCCATTCAAATGGCATCGGAGTAAAGGCAGCACGGTGGCTCAGTGGCTAGCACAGTAGCCTTGCAGCGCTGGGGTCCTGGGTTCAAATCCCACTAAGGGCAACATCTGCAAAGTGTATGTTCTCTCTGTGTTTGCGTGGGTTTCGTCTGGGTACTCCGGTTTCCTCTCACACCCAAAAACAAACATTAAATATAAAAAAAACAAATTGCATTGCAGTGCATTACATAGCATTGGGTTGGCGCAGGGGGCGTGGCTTACCGGCGTAAGCCTGGTACGGTTGGCCACGTGCATTGGGTGGGGGTGTGGCTTACTGGCTTAAGCTCGGTACAGTTGACAACATGCAATGCTTACTGCCACCTCTTCAGCAGACGCAACACTTCGTTACCTTTCGCGCTGGGGCCACTGTTACTTTTCAAGGCACCGCCATTCGTTTTATTAAACATGATCCCGTGATGGGGGCGGGGCTTACCGGCTTAAGCCCGGTACAGTCGGCAACTTACAGTGCATTGCATAGCGTCGGTGCCGGGGGCGGGGCTTACCGCGATGGGGCGGGGCTTACCGGCTTAAGCCCGGTACAGTCGGCAACTTGCAGTGCATTGCATAGCGTCGGTGCCGGGGGCGGGGCTTACCGCGATGGGGCGGGGCTTACCGGCTTAAGCCCGGTACAGTCGGCAACTTGCAGTGCATTGCATAGCGTCGGTGCCGGGGGCGGGGCTTACCGCGATGGGGCGGGGCTTACCGGCTTAAGCCCGGTACAGCCGGCAACTTGCAGTGCATTGCATAGCGTCGGTGCGGGGGGCGGGGCTTACCGCGATGGGGCGGGGCTTACCGGCTTAAGCCCGGTACAGTCGGCAACTTGCAGTGCATTGCATAGCGTCGGTGCCGGGGGCGGGGCTTACCGCGATGGGGCGGGGCTTACCGGCTTAAGCCCGGTACAGATGGAAACATGCAGTGCATTGCATAGCGTCGGTGCCGGGGGAGGGGCTTACGGCGATGGGGGTTGGGCTTACCGGCTTAAGCCCGGTACAGTCGGCAACATACAGTGCATTGCATAGCGTCGTGCCGGGGGCGGGGCTTACCGCGATTGGGGCGGGGCTTACCGCGTCATGCCCGGTACAGTGTGCAACTATGGCAACATGCAATGCTTACTGTCACCTTTTCAGCAGACGCAACCCATCATTTCCTTTGGCGCTGAAGCGGCTGCTACTTCTCATGGCATAGCACCGCCACTTGTTTTTTAAACATGCCCCCATTCAAATGGCATCGGAGTAAAGGCAGCACGGTGGCTCAGTGGTTAGCACAGTAGCCTTGCAGCGCTGGGGTCCTGGGTTCAAATCCCACTAAGGGCAACATCTGCAAAGTGTATGTTCTCTCTGTGTTTGCGTGGGTTTCGTCTGGGTACTCCGGTTTCCTCTCACACCCAAAAACAAACATTAAATATAAAAAAAACAAATTGCATTGCAGTGCATTACATAGCATTGGGTTGGCGCAGGGGGCGTGGCTTACCGGCGTAAGCCCGGTACGGTTGGCCACGTGCATTGGGTGGGGGTGTGGCTTACCGGCTTAAGCTCGGTACAGTTGACAACATGCAATGCTTACTGCCACCTCTTCAGCAGACGCAACACTTCGTTACCTTTCGCGCTGGGGCCACTGTTACTTTTCAAGGCACCGCCATTTGTTTTATTAAACATGATCCCGTGATGGGGGCGGGGCTTACCGGCTTAAGCCCGGTACAGTCGGCAACTTACAGTGCATTGCATAGCGTCGGTGCGGGGGGCGGGGCTTACCGCGATGGGGCGGGGCTTACCGGCTTAAGCCCGGTACAGTCGGCAACTTGCAGTGCATTGCATAGCGTCGGTGCGGGGGGCGGGGCTTACCGCGATGGGGCGGGGCTTACCGGCTTAAGCCCGGTACAGTCGGCAACTTGCAGTGCATTGCATAGCGTCGGTGCCGGGGGCGGGGCTTACCGCGATGGGGCGGGGCTTACCGGCTTAAGCCCGGTACAGATGGAAACATGCAGTGCATTGCATAGCGTCGGTGCCGGGGGAGGGGCTTACGGCGATGGGGGTTGGGCTTACCGGCTTAAGCCCGGTACAGTCGGCAACATACAGTGCATTGCATAGCGTCGTGCCGGGGGCGGGGCTTACCGCGATGGGGCGGGGCTTACCGCGTCATGCCCGGTACAGTGTGCAACTATGGCAACATGCAATGCTTACTGTCACCTTTTCAGCAGACGCAACCCATCATTTCCTTTGGCGCTGAAGCGGCTGCTACTTCTCATGGCATAGCACCGCCACTTGTTTTTTAAACATGCCCCCATTCAAATGGCATCGGAGTAAAGGCAGCACGGTGGCTCAGTGGCTAGCACAGTAGCCTTGCAGCGCTGGGGTCCTGGGTTCAAATCCCACTAAGGGCAACATCTGCAAAGTGTATGTTCTCTCTGTGTTTGCGTGGGTTTCGTCTGGGTACTCCGGTTTCCTCTCACACCCAAAAACAAACATTAAATATAAAAAAAACAAATTGCATTGCAGTGCATTACATAGCATTGGGTTGGCGCAGGGGGCGTGGCTTACCGGCGTAAGCCTGGTACGGTTGGCCACGTGCATTGGGTGGGGGTGTGGCTTACTGGCTTAAGCTCGGTACAGTTGACAACATGCAATGCTTACTGCCACCTCTTCAGCAGACGCAACACTTCGTTACCTTTCGCGCTGGGGCCACTGTTACTTTTCAAGGCACCGCCATTCGTTTTATTAAACATGATCCCGTGATGGGGGCGGGGCTTACCGGCTTAAGCCCGGTACAGTCGGCAACTTACAGTGCATTGCATAGCGTCGGTGCCGGGGGCGGGGCTTACCGCGATGGGGCGGGGCTTACCGGCTTAAGCCCGGTACAGTCGGCAACTTGCAGTGCATTGCATAGCGTCGGTGCCGGGGGCGGGGCTTACCGCGATGGGGCGGGGCTTACCGGCTTAAGCCCGGTACAGTCGGCAACTTGCAGTGCATTGCATAGCGTCGGTGCCGGGGGCGGGGCTTACCGCGATGGGGCGGGGCTTACCGGCTTAAGCCCGGTACAGTCGGCAACTTGCAGTGCATTGCATAGCGTCGGTGCGGGGGGCGGGGCTTACCGCGATGGGGCGGGGCTTACCGGCTTAAGCCCAGTACAGTCGGCAACTTGCAGTGCATTGCATAGCGTCGGTGCGGGGGGCGGGGCTTACCGCGATGGGGCGGGGCTTACCGGCTTAAGCCCTGTACAGTCGGCAACTTGCAGTGCATTGCATAGCGTCGGTGCCGGGGGCGGGGCTTACCGCGATGGGGCGGGGCTTACCGGCTTAAGCCCGGTACAGTCGGCAACTTGCAGTGCATTGCATAGCGTCGGTGCGGGGGGCGGGGCTTACCGCGATGGGGCGGGGCTTACCGGCTTAAGCCCAGTACAGTCGGCAACTTGCAGTGCATTGCATAGCGTCGGTGCGGGGGGCGGGGCTTACCGCGATGGGGCGGGGCTTACCGGCTTAAGCCCGGTACAGTCGGCAACTTGCAGTGCATTGCATAGCGTCGGTGCGGGGGGCGGGGCTTACCGCGATGGGGCGGGGCTTACCGGCTTAAGCCCGGTACAGTCGGCAACTTGCAGTGCATTGCATAGCGTCGGTGCCGGGGGCGGGGCTTACCGCGATGGGGCGGGGCTTACCGGCTTAAGCCCGGTACAGATGGAAACATGCAGTGCATTGCATAGCGTCGGTGCCGGGGGAGGGGCTTACGGCGATGGGGGTTGGGCTTACCGGCTTAAGCCCGGTACAGTCGGCAACATACAGTGCATTGCATAGCGTCGTGCCGGGGGCGGGGCTTACCGCGATTGGGGCGGGGCTTACCGCGTCATGCCCGGTACAGTGTGCAACTATGGCAACATGCAATGCTTACTGTCACCTTTTCAGCAGACGCAACCCATCATTTCCTTTGGCGCTGAAGCGGCTGCTACTTCTCATGGCATAGCACCGCCACTTGTTTTTTAAACATGCCCCCATTCAAATGGCATCGGAGTAAAGGCAGCACGGTGGCTCAGTGGTTAGCACAGTAGCCTTGCAGCGCTGGGGTCCTGGGTTCAAATCCCACTAAGGGCAACATCTGCAAAGTGTATGTTCTCTCTGTGTTTGCGTGGGTTTCGTCTGGGTACTCCGGTTTCCTCTCACACCCAAAAACAAACATTAAATATAAAAAAAACAAATTGCATTGCAGTGCATTACATAGCATTGGGTTGGCGCAGGGGGCGTGGCTTACCGGCGTAAGCCCGGTACGGTTGGCCACGTGCATTGGGTGGGGGTGTGGCTTACCGGCTTAAGCTCGGTACAGTTGACAACATGCAATGCTTACTGCCACCTCTTCAGCAGACGCAACACTTCGTTACCTTTCGCGCTGGGGCCACTGTTACTTTTCAAGGCACCGCCATTTGTTTTATTAAACATGATCCCGTGATGGGGGCGGGGCTTACCGGCTTAAGCCCGGTACAGTCGGCAACTTACAGTGCATTGCATAGCGTCGGTGCGGGGGGCGGGGCTTACCGCGATGGGGCGGGGCTTACCGGCTTAAGCCCGGTACAGTCGGCAACTTGCAGTGCATTGCATAGCGTCGGTGCGGGGGGCGGGGCTTACCGCGATGGGGCGGGGCTTACCGGCTTAAGCCCGGTACAGTCGGCAACTTGCAGTGCATTGCATAGCGTCGGTGCCGGGGGCGGGGCTTACCGCGATGGGGCGGGGCTTACCGGCTTAAGCCCGGTACAGATGGAAACATGCAGTGCATTGCATAGCGTCGGTGCCGGGGGAGGGGCTTACGGCGATGGGGGTTGGGCTTACCGGCTTAAGCCCGGTACAGTCGGCAACATACAGTGCATTGCATAGCGTCGTGCCGGGGGCGGGGCTTACCGCGATGGGGCGGGGCTTACCGGCTTAAGCCCGGTACAGTCGGCAACTTGCAGTGCATTGCATAGCGTCGGTGCCGGGGGCGGGGCTTACCGCGATGGGGCGGGGCTTACCGGCTTAAGCCCGGTACAGATGGAAACATGCAGTGCATTGCATAGCGTCGGTGCCGGGGGAGGGGCTTACGGCGATGGGGGTTGGGCTTACCGGCTTAAGCCCGGTACAGTCGGCAACATACAGTGCATTGCATAGCGTCGTGCCGGGGGCGGGGCTTACCGCGATTGGGGTGGGGCTTACCGCGTCATGCCCGGTACAGTGTGCAACTATGGCAACATGCAATGCTTACTGTCACCTTTTCAGCAGACGCAACCCATCATTTCCTTTGGCGCTGAAGCGGCTGCTACTTCTCATGGCATAGCACCGCCACTTGTTTTTTAAACATGCCCCCATTCAAATGGCATCGGAGTAAAGGCAGCACGGTGGCTCAGTGGTTAGCACAGTAGCCTTGCAGCGCTGGGGTCCTGGGTTCAAATCCCACTAAGGGCAACATCTGCAAAGTGTATGTTCTCTCTGTGTTTGCGTGGGTTTCGTCTGGGTACTCCGGTTTCCTCTCACACCCAAAAACAAACATTAAATATAAAAAAAACAAATTGCATTGCAGTGCATTACATAGCATTGGGTTGGCGCAGGGGGCGTGGCTTACCGGCGTAAGCCCGGTACGGTTGGCCACGTGCGTGGGGGTGTGGCTTACCGGCTTAAGCTCGGTACAGTTGACAACATGCAATGCTTACTGCCACCTCCTCAGCAGACGCAACACTTCGTTACCTTTCGCGCTGGGGCCACTGTTACTTTTCAAGGCACCGCCATTTGTTTTATTAAACATGATCCCGTGATGGGGGCGGGGCTTACCGCGATGGGGCGGGGCTTACCGGCTTAAGCCCGGTACAGTCGGCAACTTGCAGTGCATTGCATAGCGTCGGTGCGGGGGGCGGGGCTTACCGCGATGGGGCGGGGCTTACCGGCTTAAGCCCGGTACAGATGGAAACATGCAGTGCATTGCATAGCGTCGGTGCCGGGGGAGGGGCTTACGGCGATGGGGGTTGGGCTTACCGGCTTAAGCCCGGTACAGTCGGCAACATACAGTGCATTGCATAGCGTCGTGCCGGGGGCGGGGCTTACCGCGATGGGGCGGGGCTTACCGGCTTAAGCCCGGTACAGTCGGCAACTTGCAGTGCATTGCATAGCGTCGGTGCCGGGGGCGGGGGTTTAGCGCGATGGGGCGGGGCTTACCGGCTTAAGCCCGGTACAGATGGAAACATGCAGTGCATTGCATAGCGTCGGTGCCGGGGGAGGGGCTTACGGCGATGGGGGTTGGGCTTACCGGCTTAAGCCCGGTACAGTCGGCAACATACAGTGCATTGCATAGCGTCGTGCCGGGGGCGGGGCTTACCGCGATTGGGGTGGGGCTTACCGCGTCATGCCCGGTACAGTGTGCAACTATGGCAACATGCAATGCTTACTGTCACCTTTTCAGCAGACGCAACCCATCATTTCCTTTGGCGCTGAAGCGGCTGCTACTTCTCATGGCATAGCACCGCCACTTGTTTTTTAAACATGCCCCCATTCAAATGGCATCGGAGTAAAGGCAGCACGGTGGCTCAGTGGCTTAGCACAGTAGCCTTGCAGCGCTGGGGTCCTGGGTTCAAATCCCACTAAGGGCAACATCTGCAAAGTGTATGTTCTCTCTGTGTTTGCGTGGGTTTCGTCTGGGTACTCCGGTTTCCTCTCACACCCAAAAACAAACATTAAATATAAAAAAAACAAATTGCATTGCAGTGCATTACATAGCATTGGGTTGGCGCAGGGGGCGTGGCTTACCGGCGTAAGCCCTGGTACGGTTGGCCACGTGCATTGGTGGGGGTGTGGCTTACGGCTTAAGCTCGGTACAGTTGACAACATGCAATGCTTACTGCCACCTCTTCAGCAGACGCAACACTTCGTTACCTTTCGCGCTGGGGCCACTGTTACTTTTCAAGGCACCGCCATTTGTTTTATTAACATGATCCCGTGATGGGGGCGGGGCTTACCGGCTTAAGCCCGGTACAGTCGGCAACTTACAGTGCATTGCATAGCGTCGGTGCCGGGGGCGGGGCTTACCGCGATGGGGCGGGGCTTACCGGCTTAAGCCCGGTACAGTCGGCAACTTGCAGTGCATTGCATAGCGTCGGTGCCGGGGGCGGGGCTTACAGCGATGGGGCGGGGCTTACCGGCTTAAGCCCGGTACAGTCGGCAACTTGCAGTGCATTGCATAGCGTCGGTGCCGGGGGGCGGGGCTTACCGCGATGGGGCGGGGCTTACCGGCTTAAGCCCGGTACAGTCGGCAACTTGCAGTGCATTGCATAGCGTCGGTGCGGGGGGCGGGGCTTACCGCGATGGGGCGGGGCTTACCGGCTTAAGCCCGGTACAGTCGGCAACTTGCAGTGCATTGCATCGCGTCGGGGCCGGGGGCGGGGCTTACCGCGATGGGGCGGGGCTTACCGGCTTAAGCCCGGTACAGATGGAAACATGCAGTGCATTGCATAGCGTCGGTGCCGGGGGAGGGGCTTACGGCGATGGGGGTTGGGCTTACCGGCTTAAGCCCGGTACAGTCGGCAACATACAGTGCATGGCATAGCGTCGTGCCGGGGGCGGGGCTTACCGCGATTGGGGCGGGGCTTACCGCGTCATGCCCGGTACAGTGTGCAACTATGGCAACATGCAATGCTTACTGTCACCTTTTCAGCAGACGCAACCCATCATTTCCTTTGGCGCTGAAGCGGCTGCTACTTCTCATGGCATAGCACCGCCACTTGTTTTTTAAACATGCCCCCATTCAAATGGCATCGGAGTAAAGGCAGCACGGTGGCTCAGTGGTTAGCACAGTAGCCTTGCAGCGCTGGGGTCCTGGGTTCAAATCCCACTAAGGGCAACATCTGCAAAGTGTATGTTCTCTCTGTGTTTGCGTGGGTTTCGTCTGGGTACTCCGGTTTCCTCTCACACCCAAAAACAAACATTAAATATAAAAAAAACAAATTGCATTGCAGTGCATTACATAGCATTGGGTTGGCGCAGGGGGCGTGGCTTACCGGCGTAAGCCCGGTACGGTTGGCCACGTGCATTGGGTGGGGGTGTGGCTTACCGGCTTAAGCTCGGTACAGTTGACAACATGCAATGCTTACTGCCACCTCTTCAGCAGACGCAACACTTCGTTACCTTTCGCGCTGGGGCCACTGTTACTTTTCAAGGCACCGCCATTTGTTTTATTAAACATGATCCCGTGATGGGGGCGGGGCTTACCGGCTTAAGCCCGGTACAGTCGGCAACTTACAGTGCATTGCATAGCGTCGGTGCGGGGGGCGGGGCTTACCGCGATGGGGCGGGGCTTACCGGCTTAAGCCCGGTACAGTCGGCAACTTGCAGTGCATTGCATAGCGTCGGTGCGGGGGGCGGGGCTTACCGCGATGGGGCGGGGCTTACCGGCTTAAGCCCGGTACAGTCGGCAACTTGCAGTGCATTGCATAGCGTCGGTGCCGGGGGCGGGGCTTACCGCGATGGGGCGGGGCTTACCGGCTTAAGCCCGGTACAGATGGAAACATGCAGTGCATTGCATAGCGTCGGTGCCGGGGGAGGGGCTTACGGCGATGGGGGTTGGGCTTACCGGCTTAAGCCCGGTACAGTCGGCAACATACAGTGCATTGCATAGCGTCGTGCCGGGGGCGGGGCTTACCGCGATGGGGCGGGGCTTACCGCGTCATGCCCGGTACAGTGTGCAACTATGGCAACATGCAATGCTTACTGTCACCTTTTCAGCAGACGCAACCCATCATTTCCTTTGGCGCTGAAGCGGCTGCTACTTCTCATGGCATAGCACCGCCACTTGTTTTTTAAACATGCCCCCATTCAAATGGCATCGGAGTAAAGGCAGCACGGTGGCTCAGTGGCTAGCACAGTAGCCTTGCAGCGCTGGGGTCCTGGGTTCAAATCCCACTAAGGGCAACATCTGCAAAGTGTATGTTCTCTCTGTGTTTGCGTGGGTTTCGTCTGGGTACTTCCGGTTTCCTCTCACACCCAAAAACAAACATTAAATATAAAAAAAACAAATTGCATTGCAGTGCATTACATAGCATTGGGTTGGCGCAGGGGGCGTGGCTTACCGGCGTAAGCCTGGTACGGTTGGCCACGTGCATTGGGTGGGGGTGTGGCTTACTGGCTTAAGCTCGGTACAGTTGACAACATGCAATGCTTACTGCCACCTCTTCAGCAGACGCAACACTTCGTTACCTTTCGCGCTGGGCCACTGTTACTTTTCAAGGCACCGCCATTCGTTTTATTAAACATGATCCCGTGATGGGGGCGGGGCTTACCGGCTTAAGCCCGGTACAGTCGGCAACTTACAGTGCATTGCATAGCGTCGGTGCCGGGGGCGGGGCTTACCGCGATGGGGCGGGGCTTACCGGCTTAAGCCCGGTACAGTCGGCAACTTGCAGTGCATTGCATAGCGTCGGTGCCGGGGGCGGGGCTTACCGCGATGGGGCGGGGCTTACCGGCTTAAGCCCGGTACAGTCGGCAACTTGCAGTGCATTGCATAGCGTCGGTGCCGGGGGCGGGGCTTACCGCGATGGGGCGGGGCTTACCGGCTTAAGCCCGGTACAGTCGGCAACTTGCAGTGCATTGCATAGCGTCGGTGCGGGGGGCGGGGCTTACCGCGATGGGGCGGGGCTTACCGGCTTAAGCCCAGTACAGTCGGCAACTTGCAGTGCATTGCATAGCGTCGGTGCGGGGGGCGGGGCTTACCGCGATGGGGCGGGGCTTACCGGCTTAAGCCCGGTACAGTCGGCAACTTGCAGTGCATTGCATAGCGTCGGTGCCGGGGGCGGGGGCTTACCGCGATGGGGCGGGGCTTACCGGCTTAAGCCCGGTACAGTCGGCAACTTGCAGTGCATTGCATAGCGTCGGTGCGGGGGGCGGGGCTTACCGCGATGGGGCGGGGCTTACCGGCTTAAGCCCAGTACAGTCGGCAACTTGCAGTGCATTGCATAGCGTCGGTGCGGGGGGCGGGGCGTACCGCGATGGGGCGGGGCTTACCGGCTTAAGCCCGGTACAGTCGGCAACTTGCAGTGCATTGCATAGCGTCGGTGCGGGGGGCGGGGCTTACCGCGATGGGGCGGGGCTTACCGGCTTAAGCCCGGTACAGTCGGCAACTTGCAGTGCATTGCATAGCGTCGGTGCCGGGGGCGGGGCTTACCGCGATGGGGCGGGGCTTACCGGCTTAAGCCCGGTACAGATGGAAACATGCAGTGCATTGCATAGCGTCGGTGCCGGGGGAGGGGCTTACGGCGATGGGGGTTGGGCTTACCGGCTTAAGCCCGGTACAGTCGGCAACATACAGTGCATTGCATAGCGTCGTGCCGGGGGCGGGGCTTACCGCGATTGGGGCGGGGCTTACCGCGTCATGCCCGGTACAGTGTGCAACTATGGCAACATGCAATGCTTACTGTCACCTTTTCAGCAGACGCAACCCATCATTTCCTTTGGCGCTGAAGCGGCTGCTACTTCTCATGGCATAGCACCGCCACTTGTTTTTTAAACATGCCCCCATTCAAATGGCATCGGAGTAAAGGCAGCACGGTGGCTCAGTGGTTAGCACAGTAGCCTTGCAGCGCTGGGGTCCTGGGTTCAAATCCCACTAAGGGCAACATCTGCAAAGTGTATGTTCTCTCTGTGTTTGCGTGGGTTTCGTCTGGGTACTCCGGTTTCCTCTCACACCCAAAAACAAACATTAAATATAAAAAAAACAAATTGCATTGCAGTGCATTACATAGCATTGGGTTGGCGCAGGGGGCGTGGCTTACCGGCGTAAGCCCGGTACGGTTGGCCACGTGCATTGGGTGGGGGTGTGGCTTACCGGCTTAAGCTCGGTACAGTTGACAACATGCAATGCTTACTGCCACCTCTTCAGCAGACGCAACACTTCGTTACCTTTTGCGCTGGGGCCACTGTTACTTTCAAGGCACCGCCATTTGTTTTATTAAACATGATCCCGTGATGGGGGCGGGGCTTACCGGCTTAAGCCCGGTACAGTCGGCAACTTACAGTGCATTGCATAGCGTCGGTGCGGGGGGCGGGGCTTACCGCGATGGGGCGGGGCTTACCGGCTTAAGCCCGGTACAGTCGGCAACTTGCAGTGCATTGCATAGCGTCGGTGCGGGGGGCGGGGCTTACCGCGATGGGGCGGGGCTTACCGGCTTAAGCCCGGTACAGTCGGCAACTTGCAGTGCATTGCATAGCGTCGGTGCCGGGGGCGGGGCTTACCGCGATGGGGCGGGGCTTACCGGCTTAAGCCCGGTACAGATGGAAACATGCAGTGCATTGCATAGCGTCGGTGCCGGGGGAGGGGCTTACGGCGATGGGGGTTGGGCTTACCGGCTTAAGCCCGGTACAGTCGGCAACATACAGTGCATTGCATAGCGTCGTGCCGGGGGCGGGGCTTACCGCGATGGGGCGGGGCTTACCGGCTTAAGCCCGGTACAGTCGGCAACTTGCAGTGCATTGCATAGCGTCGGTGCCGGGGGCGGGGCTTACCGCGATGGGGCGGGGCTTACCGGCTTAAGCCCGGTACAGATGGAAACATGCAGTGCATTGCATAGCGTCGGTGCCGGGGGAGGGGCTTACGGCGATGGGGGTTGGGCTTACCGGCTTAAGCCCGGTACAGTCGGCAACATACAGTGCATTGCATAGCGTCGTGCCGGGGGCGGGGCTTACCGCGATTGGGGTGGGGCTTACCGCGTCATGCCCGGTACAGTGTGCAACTATGGCAACATGCAATGCTTACTGTCACCTTTTCAGCAGACGCAACCCATCATTTCCTTTGGCGCTGAAGCGGCTGCTACTTCTCATGGCATAGCACCGCCACTTGTTTTTTAAACATGCCCCCATTCAAATGGCATCGGAGTAAAGGCAGCACGGTGGCTCAGTGGTTAGCACAGTAGCCTTGCAGCGCTGGGGTCCTGGGTTCAAATCCCACTAAGGGCAACATCTGCAAAGTGTATGTTCTCTCTGTGTTTGCGTGGGTTTCTTCTGGGTACTCCGGTTTCCTCTCACACCCAAAAACAAACATTAAATATAAAAAAAACAAATTGCATTGCAGTGCATTACATAGCATTGGGTTGGCGCAGGGGGCGTGGCTTACCGGCGTAAGCCCGGTACGGTTGGCCACGTGCGTGGGGGTGTGGCTTACCGGCTTAAGCTCGGTACAGTTGACAACATGCAATGCTTACTGCCACCTCCTCAGCAGACGCAACACTTCGGTACCTTTCGCGCTGGGGCCACTGTTACTTTTCAAGGCACCGCCATTTGTTTTATTAAACATGATCCCGTGATGGGGGCGGGGCTTACCGCGATGGGGCGGGGCTTACCGGCTTAAGCCCGGTACAGTCGGCAACTTGCAGTGCATTGCATAGCGTCGGTGCCGGGGGCGGGGCTTACCGCGATGGGGCGGGGCTTACCGGCTTAAGCCCGGTACAGATGGAAACATGCAGTGCATTGCATAGCGTCGGTGCCGGGGGAGGGGCTTACGGCGATGGGGGTTGGGCTTACCGGCTTAAGCCCGGTACAGTCGGCAACATACAGTGCATTGCATAGCGTCGTGCCGGGGGCGGGGCTTACCGCGAGGGGGCGGGGCTTACCGGCTTAAGCCCGGTACAGTCGGCAACTTGCAGTGCATTGCATAGCGTCGGTGCCGGGGGCGGGGCTTACCGCGATGGGGCGGGGCTTACCGGCTTAAGCCCGGTACAGATGGAAACATGCAGTGCATTGCATAGCGTCGGTGCCGGGGGAGGGGCTTACGGCGATGGGGGTTGGGCTTACCGGCTTAAGCCCGGTACAGTCGGCAACATACAGTGCATTGCATCGCGTCGTGCCGGGGGCGGGGCTTACCGCGATTGGGGCGGGGCTTACCGCGTCATGCCCGGTACAGTGTGCAACTATGGCAACATGCAATGCTTACTGTCACCTTTTCAGCAGACGCAACCCATCATTTCCTTTGGCGCTGAAGCGGCTGCTACTTCTCATGGCATAGCACCGCCACTTGTTTTTTAAACATGCCCCCATTCAAATGGCATCGGAGTAAAGGCAGCACGGTGGCTCAGTGGTTAGCACAGTAGCCTTGCAGCGCTGGGGTCCTGGGTTCAAATCCCACTAAGGGCAACATCTGCAAAGTGTATGTTCTCTCTGTGTTTGCGTGGGTTTCTTCTGGGTACTCCGGTTTCCTCTCACACCCAAAAACAAACATTAAATATAAAAAAAAACAAATTGCATTGCAGTGCATTACATAGCATTGGGTTGGCGCAGGGGGGCGTGGCTTACCGGCGTAAGCCCGGTACGGTTGGCCACGTGCGTGGGGGGTGTGGCTTACCGGCTTAAGCTCGGTACAGTTGACAACATGCAATGCTTACTGCCACCTCCTCAGCAGACGCAACACTTCGTTACCTTTCGCGCTGGGGCCACTGTTACTTTTCAAGGCACCGCCATTTGTTTTATTAAACATGATCCCGTGATGGGGGCGGGGCTTACCGGCTTAAGCCCGGTACAGTCGGCAACTTACAGTGCATTGCATAGCGTCGGTGCCGGGGGCGGGGCTTACCGCGATGGGGCGGGGCTTACCGGCTTAAGCCCGGTACAGTCCGGCAACTTGCAGTGCATTGCATAGCGTCGGTGCCGGGGGCGGGGCTTACAGCGATGGGGCGGGGCTTACCGGCTTAAGCCCGGTACAGTCGGCAACTTGCAGTGCATTGCATAGCGTCGGTGCGGGGGGCGGGGCTTACCGCGATGGGGCGGGGCTTACCGGCTTAAGCCCGGTACAGTCGGCAACTTGCAGTGCATTGCATCGCGTCGGTGGGGGGGGGCGGGGCTTACCGCGATGGGGCGGGGCTTACCGGCTTAAGCCCGGTACAGTCGGCAACTTGCAGTGCATTGCATAGCGTCGGTGCCGGGGGCGGGGCTTACCGCGATGGGGCGGGGCTTACCGGCTTAAGCCCGGTACAGATGGAAACATGCAGTGCATTGCATAGCGTCGGTGCCGGGGGAGGGGCTTACGGCGATGGGGGTTGGGCTTACCGGCTTAAGCCCGGTACAGTCGGCAACATACAGTGCATTGCATAGCGTCGTGCCGGGGGCGGGGCTTACCGCGATTGGGGCGGGGCTTACCGCGTCATGCCCGGTACAGTGTGCAACTATGGCAACATGCAATGCTTACTGTCACCTTTTCAGCAGACGCAACCCATCATTTCCTTTGGCGCTGAAGCGGCTGCTACTTCTCATGGCATAGCACCGCCACTTGTTTTTTAAACATGCCCCCATTCAAATGGCATCGGAGTAAAGGCAGCACGGTGGCTCAGTGGTTAGCACAGTAGCCTTGCAGCGCTGGGGTCCTGGGTTCAAATCCCACTAAGGGCAACATCTGCAAAGTGTATGTTCTCTCTGTGTTTGCGTGGGTTTCGTCTGGGTACTCCGGTTTCCTCTCACACCCAAAAACAAACATTAAATATAAAAAAAACAAATTGCATTGCAGTGCATTACATAGCATTGGGTTGGCGCAGGGGGCGTGGCTTACCGGCGTAAGCCCGGTACGGTTGGCCACGTGCATTGGGTGGGGGTGTGGCTTACCGGCTTAAGCTCGGTACAGTTGACAACATGCAATGCTTACTGCCACCTCTTCAGCAGACGCAACACTTCGTTACCTTTCGCGCTGGGGCCACTGTTACTTTTCAAGGCACCGCCATTTGTTTTATTAAACATGATCCCGTGATGGGGGCGGGGCTTACCGGCTTAAGCCCGGTACAGTCGGCAACTTACAGTGCATTGCATAGCGTCGGTGCGGGGGGCGGGGCTTACCGCGAGGGGGCGGGGCTTACCGGCTTAAGCCCGGTACAGTCGGCAACTTGCAGTGCATTGCATAGCGTCGGTGCGGGGGGCGGGGCTTACCGCGATGGGGCGGGGCTTACCGGCTTAAGCCCGGTACAGTCGGCAACTTGCAGTGCATTGCATAGCGTCGGTGCCGGGGGCGGGGCTTACCGCGATGGGGCGGGGCTTACCGGCTTAAGCCCGGTACAGATGGAAACATGCAGTGCATTGCATAGCGTCGGTGCCGGGGGCGGGGCTTACGGCGATGGGGGCGGGGCTTACCGGCTTAAGCCCGGTACAGTCGGCAACTTACAGTGCATTGCATAGCGTCGGTGCCGGGGGCGGGGCTTACCGCGATGGGGCGGGGCTTACCGCGTCATGCCCGGTACAGTGTGCAACTATGGCAACATGCAATGCTTACTGTCACCTTTTCAGCAGACGCAACCCATCATTTCCTTTGGCGCTGAAGCGGCTGCTACTTCTCATGGCATAGCACCGCCACTTGTTTTTTAAACATGCCCCCATTCAAATGGCATCGGAGTAAAGGCAGCACGGTGGCTCAGTGGCTAGCACAGTAGCCTTGCAGCGCTGGGGTCCTGGGTTCAAATCCCACTAAGGGCAACATCTGCAAAGTGTATGTTCTCTCTGTGTTTGCGTGGGTTTCGTCTGGGTACTCCGGTTTCCTCTCACACCCAAAAACAAACATTAAATATAAAAAAAACAAATTGCATTGCAGTGCATTACATAGCATTGGGTTGGCGCAGGGGGCGTGGCTTACCGGCGTAAGCCTGGTACGGTTGGCCACGTGCATTGGGTGGGGGTGTGGCTTACTGGCTTAAGCTCGGTACAGTTGACAACATGCAATGCTTACTGCCACCTCTTCAGCAGACGCAACACTTCGTTACCTTTCGCGCTGGGGCCACTGTTACTTTTCAAGGCACCGCCATTTGTTTTATTAAACATGATCCCGTGATGGGGGCGGGGCTTACCGGCTTAAGCCCGGTACAGTCGGCAACTTACAGTGCATTGCATAGCGTCGGTGCCGGGGGCGGGGCTTACCGCGATGGGGCGGGGCTTACCGGCTTAAGCCCGGTACAGTCGGCAACTTGCAGTGCATTGCATAGCGTCGGTGCCGGGGGCGGGGCTTACCGCGATGGGGCGGGGCTTACCGGCTTAAGCCCGGTACAGTCGGCAACTTGCAGTGCATTGCATAGCGTCGGTGCCGGGGGCGGGGCTTACCGCGATGGGGCGGGGCTTACCGGCTTAAGCCCGGTACAGTCGGCAACTTGCAGTGCATTGCATAGCGTCGGTGCGGGGGGCGGGGCTTACCGCGATGGGGCGGGGCTTACCGGCTTAAGCCCAGTACAGTCGGCAACTTGCAGTGCATTGCATAGCGTCGGTGCGGGGGGCGGGGCTTACCGCGATGGGGCGGGGCTTACCGGCTTAAGCCCGGTACAGTCGGCAACTTGCAGTGCATTGCATAGCGTCGGTGCCGGGGGCGGGGCTTACCGCGATGGGGCGGGGCTTACCGGCTTAAGCCCGGTACAGTCGGCAACTTGCAGTGCATTGCATAGCGTCGGTGCGGGGGGCGGGGCTTACCGCGATGGGGCGGGGCTTACCGGCTTAAGCCCAGTACAGTCGGCAACTTGCAGTGCATTGCATAGCGTCGGTGCGGGGGGCGGGGCTTACCGCGATGGGGCGGGGCTTACCGGCTTAAGCCCGGTACAGTCGGCAACTTGCAGTGCATTGCATAGCGTCGGTGCGGGGGGCGGGGCTTACCGCGATGGGGCGGGGCTTACCGGCTTAAGCCCGGTACAGTCGGCAACTTGCAGTGCATTGCATAGCGTCGGTGCCGGGGGCGGGGCTTACCGCGATGGGGCGGGGCTTACCGGCTTAAGCCCGGTACAGATGGAAACATGCAGTGCATTGCATAGCGTCGGTGCCGGGGGAGGGGCTTACGGCGATGGGGGTTGGGCTTACCGGCTTAAGCCCGGTACAGTCGGCAACATACAGTGCATTGCATAGCGTCGTGCCGGGGGCGGGGCTTACCGCGATTGGGGCGGGGCTTACCGCGTCATGCCCGGTACAGTGTGCAACTATGGCAACATGCAATGCTTACTGTCACCTTTTCAGCAGACGCAACCCATCATTTCCTTTGGCGCTGAAGCGGCTGCTACTTCTCATGGCATAGCACCGCCACTTGTTTTTTAAACATGCCCCCATTCAAATGGCATCGGAGTAAAGGCAGCACGGTGGCTCAGTGGTTAGCACAGTAGCCTTGCAGCGCTGGGGTCCTGGGTTCAAATCCCACTAAGGGCAACATCTGCAAAGTGTATGTTCTCTCTGTGTTTGCGTGGGTTTCGTCTGGGTACTCCGGTTTCCTCTCACACCCAAAAACAAACATTAAATATAAAAAAAACAAATTGCATTGCAGTGCATTACATAGCATTGGGTTGGCGCAGGGGGCGTGGCTTACCGGCGTAAGCCCGGTACGGTTGGCCACGTGCATTGGGTGGGGGTGTGGCTTACCGGCTTAAGCTCGGTACAGTTGACAACATGCAATGCTTACTGCCACCTCTTCAGCAGACGCAACACTTCGTTACCTTTCGCGCTGGGGCCACTGTTACTTTTCAAGGCACCGCCATTTGTTTTATTAAACATGATCCCGTGATGGGGGCGGGGCTTACCGGCTTAAGCCCGGTACAGTCGGCAACTTACAGTGCATTGCATAGCGTCGGTGCGGGGGGCGGGGCTTACCGCGATGGGGCGGGGCTTACCGGCTTAAGCCCGGTACAGTCGGCAACTTGCAGTGCATTGCATAGCGTCGGTGCGGGGGGCGGGGCTTACCGCGATGGGGCGGGGCTTACCGGCTTAAGCCCGGTACAGTCGGCAACTTGCAGTGCATTGCATAGCGTCGGTGCCGGGGGCGGGGCTTACCGCGATGGGGCGGGGCTTACCGGCTTAAGCCCGGTACAGATGGAAACATGCAGTGCATTGCATAGCGTCGGTGCCGGGGGAGGGGCTTACGGCGATGGGGGTTGGGCTTACCGGCTTAAGCCCGGTACAGTCGGCAACATACAGTGCATTGCATAGCGTCGTGCCGGGGGCGGGGCTTACCGCGATGGGGCGGGGCTTACCGGCTTAAGCCCGGTACAGTCGGCAACTTGCAGTGCATTGCATAGCGTCGGTGCCGGGGGCGGGGCTTACCGCGATGGGGCGGGGCTTACCGGCTTAAGCCCGGTACAGATGGAAACATGCAGTGCATTGCATAGCGTCGGTGCCGGGGGAGGGGCTTACGGCGATGGGGGTTGGGCTTACCGGCTTAAGCCCGGTACAGTCGGCAACATACAGTGCATTGCATAGCGTCGTGCCGGGGGCGGGGCTTACCGCGATTGGGGTGGGGCTTACCGCGTCATGCCCGGTACAGTGTGCAACTATGGCAACATGCAATGCTTACTGTCACCTTTTCAGCAGACGCAACCCATCATTTCCTTTGGCGCTGAAGCGGCTGCTACTTCTCATGGCATAGCACCGCCACTTGTTTTTTAAACATGCCCCCATTCAAATGGCATCGGAGTAAAGGCAGCACGGTGGCTCAGTGGTTAGCACAGTAGCCTTGCAGCGCTGGGGTCCTGGGTTCAAATCCCACTAAGGGCAACATCTGCAAAGTGTATGTTCTCTCTGTGTTTGCGTGGGTTTCTTCTGGGTACTCCGGTTTCCTCTCACACCCAAAAACAAACATTAAATATAAAAAAAACAAATTGCATTGCAGTGCATTACATAGCATTGGGTTGGCGCAGGGGGCGTGGCTTACCGGCGTAAGCCCGGTACGGTTGGCCACGTGCGTGGGGGTGTGGCTTACCGGCTTAAGCTCGGTACAGTTGACAACATGCAATGCTTACTGCCACCTCCTCAGCAGACGCAACACTTCGTTACCTTTCGCGCTGGGGCCACTGTTACTTTTCAAGGCACCGCCATTTGTTTTATTAAACATGATCCCGTGATGGGGGCGGGGCTTACCGGCTTAAGCCGGGTACAGTCGGCAAATTACAGTGCATTGCATAGCGTCGGTGCCGGGGGCGGGGCTTACCGCGATGGGGCGGGGCTTACCGGCTTAAGCCCGGTACAGTCGGCAACTTGCAGTGCATTGCATAGCGTCGGTGCCGGGGGCGGGGCTTACAGCGATGGGGCGGGGCTTACCGGCTTAAGCCCGGTACAGTCGGCAACTTGCCGTGCATTGCATCGCGTCGGTGCGGGGGGCGGGGCTTACCGCGATGGGGCGGGGCTTACCGGCTTAAGCCCGGTACAGTCGGCAACTTGCAGTGCATTGCATAGCGTCGGTGCGGGGGGCGGGGCTTACCGCGATGGGGCGGGGCTTACCGGCTTAAGCCCGGTACAGTCGGCAACTTGCAGTGCATTGCATAGCGTCGGTGCCGGGGGCGGGGCTTACCGCGATGGGGCGGGGCTTACCGGCTTAAGCCCGGTACAGATGGAAACATGCAGTGCATTGCATAGCGTCGGTGCCGGGGGAGGGGCTTACGGCGATGGGGGTTGGGCTTACCGGCTTAAGCCCGGTACAGTCGGCAACATACAGTGCATTGCATAGCGTCGTGCCGGGGGCGGGGCTTACCGCGATTGGGGCGGGGCTTACCGCGTCATGCCCGGTACAGTGTGCAACTATGGCAACATGCAATGCTTACTGTCACCTTTTCAGCAGACGCAACCCATCATTTCCTTTGGCGCTGAAGCGGCTGCTACTTCTCATGGCATAGCACCGCCACTTGTTTTTTAAACATGCCCCCATTCAAATGGCATCGGAGTAAAGGCAGCACGGTGGCTCAGTGGTTAGCACAGTAGCCTTGCAGCGCTGGGGTCCTGGGTTCAAATCCCACTAAGGGCAACATCTGCAAAGTGTATGTTCTCTCTGTGTTTGCGTGGGTTTCGTCTGGGTACTCCGGTTTCCTCTCACACCCAAAAACAACATTAAATATAAAAAAAACAAATTGCATTGCAGTGCATTACATAGCATTGGGTTGGCGCAGGGGGCGTGGCTTACCGGCGTAAGCCCGGTACGGTTGGCCACGTGCATTGGGTGGGGGTGTGGCTTACCGGCTTAAGCTCGGTACAGTTGACAACATGCAATGCTTACTGCCACCTCTTCAGCAGACGCAACACTTCGTTACCTTTCGCGCTGGGGCCACTGTTACTTTTCAAGGCACCGCCATTTGTTTTATTAAACATGATCCCGTGCTGGGGGCGGGGCTTACCGGCTTAAGCCCGGTACAGTCGGCAACTTACAGTGCATTGCATAGCGTCGGTGCGGGGGGCGGGGCTTACCGCGATGGGGCGGGGCTTACCGGCTTAAGCCCGGTACAGTCGGCAACTTGCAGTGCATTGCATAGCGTCGGTGCGGGGGGCGGGGCTTACCGCGATGGGGCGGGGCTTACCGGCTTAAGCCCGGTACAGTCGGCAACTTGCAGTGCATTGCATAGCGTCGGTGCCGGGGGCGGGGCTTACCGCGATGGGGCGGGGCTTACCGGCTTAAGCCCGGTACAGATGGAAACATGCAGTGCATTGCATAGCGTCGGTGCCGGGGGAGGGGCTTACGGCGATGGGGGTTGGGCTTACCGGCTTAAGCCCGGTACAGTCGGCAACATACAGTGCATTGCATAGCGTCGTGCCGGGGGCGGGGCTTACCGCGATGGGGCGGGGCTTACCGGCTTAAGCCCGGTACAGTCGGCAACTTGCAGTGCATTGCATAGCGTCGGTGCCGGGGGCGGGGCTTACCGCGATGGGGCGGGGCTTACCGGCTTAAGCCCGGTACAGATGGAAACATGCAGTGCATTGCATAGCGTCGGTGCCGGGGGAGGGGCTTACGGCGATGGGGGTTGGGCTTACCGGCTTAAGCCCGGTACAGTCGGCAACATACAGTGCATTGCATAGCGTCGTGCCGGGGGCGGGGCTTACCGCGATTGGGGTGGGGCTTACCGCGTCATGCCCGGTACAGTGTGCAACTATGGCAACATGCAATGCTTACTGTCACCTTTTCAGCAGACGCAACCCATCATTTCCTTTGGCGCTGAAGCGGCTGCTACTTCTCATGGCATAGCACCGCCACTTGTTTTTTAAACATGCCCCCATTCAAATGGCATCGGAGTAAAGGCAGCACGGTGGCTCAGTGGTTAGCACAGTAGCCTTGCAGCGCTGGGGTCCTGGGTTCAAATCCCACTAAGGGCAACATCTGCAAAGTGTATGTTCTCTCTGTGTTTGCGTGGGTTTCTTCTGGGTACTCCGGTTTCCTCTCACACCCAAAAACAAACATTAAATATAAAAAAAAACAAATTGCATTGCAGTGCATTACATAGCATTGGGTTGGCGCAGGGGGCGTGGCTTACCGGCGTAAGCCCGGTACGGTTGGCCACGTGCGTGGGGGTGTGGCTTACCGGCTTAAGCTCGGTACAGTTGACAACATGCAATGCTTACTGCCACCTCCTCAGCAGACGCAACACTTCGTTACCTTTCGCGCTGGGGCCACTGTTACTTTTCAAGGCACCGCCATTTGTTTTATTAAACATGATCCCGTGATGGGGGCGGGGCTTACCGGCTTAAGCCCGGTACAGTCGGCAACTTACAGTGCATTGCATAGCGTCGGTGCCGGGGGCGGGGCTTACCGCGATGGGGCGGGGCTTACCGGCTTAAGCCCGGTACAGTCGGCAACTTGCAGTGCATTGCATAGCGTCGGTGCCGGGGGCGGGGCTTACAGCGATGGGGCGGGGCTTACCGGCTTAAGCCCGGTACAGTCGGCAACTTGCAGTGCATTGCATAGCGTCGGTGCGGGGGGCGGGGCTTACCGCGATGGGGCGGGGCTTACCGGCTTAAGCCCGGTACAGTCGGCAACTTGCAGTGCATTGCATAGCGTCGGTGCGGGGGGGCGGGGCTTACCGCGATGGGGCGGGGCTTACCGGCTTAAGCCCGGTACAGTCGGCAACTTGCAGTGCATTGCATAGCGTCGGTGCCGGGGGCGGGGCTTACCGCGATGGGGCGGGGCTTACCGGCTTAAGCCCGGTACAGATGGAAACATGCAGTGCATTGCATAGCGTCGGTGCCGGGGGAGGGGCTTACGGCGATGGGGGTTGGGCTTACCGGCTTAAGCCCGGTACAGTCGGCAACATACAGTGCATTGCATAGCGTCGTGCCGGGGGCGGGGCTTACCGCGATTGGGGCGGGGCTTACCGCGTCATGCCCGGTACAGTGTGCAACTATGGCAACATGCAATGCTTACTGTCACCTTTTCAGCAGACGCAACCCATCATTTCCTTTGGCGCTGAAGCGGCTGCTACTTCTCATGGCATAGCACCGCCACTTGTTTTTTAAACATGCCCCCATTCAAATGGCATCGGAGTAAAGGCAGCACGGTGGCTCAGTGGCTAGCACAGTAGCCTTGCAGCGCTGGGGTCCTGGGTTCAAATCCCACTAAGGGCAACATCTGCAAAGTGTATGTTCTCTCTGTGTTTGCGTGGGTTTCGTCTGGGTACTCCGGTTTCCTCTCACACCCAAAAACAAACATTAAATATAAAAAAAAACAAATTGCATTGCAGTGCATTACATAGCATTGGGTTGGCGCAGGGGGCGTGGCTTACCGGCGTAAGCCCGGTACGGTTGGCCACGTGCATTGGGTGGGGGTGTGGCTTACCGGCTTAAGCTCGGTACAGTTGACAACATGCAATGCTTACTGCCACCTCTTCAGCAGACGCAACACTTCGTTACCTTTCGCGCTGGGGCCACTGTTACTTTTCAAGGCACCGCCATTTGTTTTATTAAACATGATCCCGTGATGGGGGGCGGGGCTTACCGGCTTAAGCCCGGTACAGTCGGCAACTTACAGTGCATTGCATAGCGTCGGTGCGGGGGGCGGGGCTTACCGCGATGGGGCGGGGCTTACCGGCTTAAGCCCGGTACAGTCGGCAACTTGCAGTGCATTGCATAGCGTCGGTGCGGGGGGCGGGGCTTACCGCGATGGGGCGGGGCTTACCGGCTTAAGCCCGGTACAGTCGGCAACTTGCAGTGCATTGCATAGCGTCGGTGCCGGGGGCGGGGCTTACCGCGATGGGGCGGGGCTTACCGGCTTAAGCCCGGTACAGATGGAAACATGCAGTGCATTGCATAGCGTCGGTGCCGGGGGAGGGGCTTACGGCGATGGGGGTTGGGCTTACCGGCTTAAGCCCGGTACAGTCGGCAACATACAGTGCATTGCATAGCGTCGTGCCGGGGGCGGGGCTTACCGCGATGGGGCGGGGCTTACCGGCTTAAGCCCGGTACAGTCGGCAACTTGCAGTGCATTGCATAGCGTCGGTGCCGGGGGCGGGGCTTACCGCGATGGGGCGGGGCTTACCGGCTTAAGCCCGGTACAGATGGAAACATGCAGTGCATTGCATAGCGTCGGTGCCGGGGGAGGGGCTTACGGCGATGGGGGTTGGGCTTACCGGCTTAAGCCCGGTACAGTCGGCAACATACAGTGCATTGCATAGCGTCGTGCCGGGGGCGGGGCTTACCGCGATTGGGGTGGGGCTTACCGCGTCATGCCCGGTACAGTGTGCAACTATGGCAACATGCAATGCTTACTGTCACCTTTTCAGCAGACGCAACCCATCATTTCCTTTGGCGCTGAAGCGGCTGCTACTTCTCATGGCATAGCACCGCCACTTGTTTTTTAAACATGCCCCCATTCAAATGGCATCGGAGTAAAGGCAGCACGGTGGCTCAGTGGTTAGCACAGTAGCCTTGCAGCGCTGGGGTCCTGGGTTCAAATCCCACTAAGGGCAACATCTGCAAAGTGTATGTTCTCTCTGTGTTTGCGTGGGTTTCTTCTGGGTACTCCGGTTTCCTCTCACACCCAAAAACAAACATTAAATATAAAAAAAACAAATTGCATTGCAGTGCATTACATAGCATTGGGTTGGCGCAGGGGGCGTGGCTTACCGGCGTAAGCCCGGTACGGTTGGCCACGTGCGTGGGGGTGTGGCTTACCGGCTTAAGCTCGGTACAGTTGACAACATGCAATGCTTACTGCCACCTCCTCAGCAGACGCAACACTTCGTTACCTTTCGCGCTGGGGCCACTGTTACTTTTCAAGGCACCGCCATTTGTTTTATTAAACATGATCCCGTGATGGGGGCGGGGCTTACCGGCTTAAGCCCGGTACAGTCGGCAACTTACAGTGCATTGCATAGCGTCGGTGCCGGGGGCGGGGCTTACCGCGATGGGGCGGGGCTTACCGGCTTAAGCCCGGTACAGTCGGCAACTTGCAGTGCATTGCATAGCGTCGGTGCGGGGGGCGGGGCTTACCGCGATGGGGCGGGGCTTACCGGCTTAAGCCCGGTACAGTCGGCAACTTGCAGTGCATTGCATAGCGTCGGTGCCGGGGGCGGGGCTTACCGCGATGGGGCGGGGCTTACCGGCTTAAGCCCGGTACAGTCGGCAACTTGCAGTGCATTGCATAGCGTCGGTGCGGGGGGCGGGGCTTACCGCGATGGGGCGGGGCTTACCGGCTTAAGCCCGGTACAGTCGGCAACTTGCAGTGCATTGCATAGCGTCGGTGCGGGGGGCGGGGCTTACCGCGATGGGGCGGGGCTTACCGGCTTAAGCCCGGTACAGTCGGCAACTTGCAGTGCATTGCATAGCGTCGGTGCGGGGGGCGGGGCTTACCGCGATGGGGCGGGGCTTACCGGCTTAAGCCCGGTACAGTCGGCAACTTGCAGTGCATTGCATAGCGTCGGTGCCGGGGGCGGGGCTTACCGCGATGGGGCGGGGCTTACCGGCTTAAGCCCGGTACAGATGGAAACATGCAGTGCATTGCATAGCGTCGGTGCCGGGGGAGGGGCTTACGGCGATGGGGGTTGGGCTTACCGGCTTAAGCCCGGTACAGTCGGCAACATACAGTGCATTGCATAGCGTCGTGCCGGGGGCGGGGCTTACCGCGATTGGGGTGGGGCTTACCGCGTCATGCCCGGTACAGTGTGCAACTATGGCAACATACAATGCTTACTGTCACCTTTTCAGCAGACGCAACCCATCATTTCCTTTGGCGCTGAAGCGGCTGCTACTTCTCATGGCATAGCACCGCCACTTGTTTTTTAAACATGCCCCCATTCAAATGGCATCGGAGTAAAGGCAGCACGGTGGCTCAGTGGTTAGCACAGTAGCCTTGCAGCGCTGGGGTCCTGGGTTCAAATCCCACTAAGGGCAACATCTGCAAAGTGTATGTTCTCTCTGTGTTTGCGTGGGTTTCTTCTGGGTACTCCGGTTTCCTCTCACACCCAAAAACAAACATTAAATATAAAAAAAACAAATTGCATTGCAGTGCATTACATAGCATTGGGTTGGCGCAGGGGGCGTGGCTTACCGGCGTAAGCCCGGTACGGTTGGCCACGTGCGTGGGGGTGTGGCTTACCGGCTTAAGCTCGGTACAGTTGACAACATGCAATGCTTACTGCCACCTCCTCAGCAGACGCAACACTTCGTTACCTTTCGCGCTGGGGCCACTGTTACTTTTCAAGGCACCGCCATTTGTTTTATTAAACATGATCCCGTGATGGGGGCGGGGCTTACCGGCTTAAGCCCGGTACAGTCGGCAACTTACAGTGCATTGCATAGCGTCGGTGCCGGGGGCGGGGCTTACCGCGATGGGGCGGGGCTTACCGGCTTAAGCCCGGTACAGTCGGCAACTTGCAGTGCATTGCATAGCGTCGGTGCCGGGGGCGGGGCTTACAGCGATGGGGCGGGGCTTACCGGCTTAAGCCCGGTACAGTCGGCAACTTGCAGTGCATTGCATAGCGTCGGTGCGGGGGGCGGGGCTTACCGCGATGGGGCGGGGCTTACCGGCTTAAGCCCGGTACAGTCGGCAACTTGCAGTGCATTGCATAGCGTCGGTGCGGGGGGCGGGGCTTACCGCGATGGGGCGGGGCTTACCGGCTTAAGCCCGGTACAGTCGGCAACTTGCAGTGCATTGCATAGCGTCGGTGCCGGGGGCGGGGCTTACCGCGATGGGGCGGGGCTTACCGGCTTAAGCCCGGTACAGATGGAAACATGCAGTGCATTGCATAGCGTCGGTGCCGGGGGAGGGGCTTACGGCGATGGGGGTTGGGCTTACCGGCTTAAGCCCGGTACAGGCGGCAACATACAGTGCATTGCATAGCGTCGTGCCGGGGGCGGGGCTTACCGCGATGGGGCGGGGCTTACCGGCTTAAGCCCGGTACAGTCGGCAACTTGCAGTGCATTGCATAGCGTCGGTGCCGGGGGCGGGGCTTACCGCGATGGGGCGGGGCTTACCGGCTTAAGCCCGGTACAGATGGAAACATGCAGTGCATTGCATAGCGTCGGTGCCGGGGGAGGGGCTTACGGCGATGGGGGTTGGGCTTACCGGCTTAAGCCCGGTACAGTCGGCAACATACAGTGCATTGCATTGCGTCGTGCCGGGGGCGGGGCTTACCGCGATTGGGGTGGGGCTTACCGCGTCATGCCCGGTACAGTGTGCAACTATGGCAACATGCAATGCTTACTGTCACCTTTTCAGCAGACGCAACCCATCATTTCCTTTGGCGCTGAAGCGGCTGCTACTTCTCATGGCATAGCACCGCCACTTGTTTTTTAAACATGCCCCCATTCAAATGGCATCGGAGTAAAGGCAGCACGGTGGCTCAGTGGTTAGCACAGTAGCCTTGCAGCGCTGGGGTCCTGGGTTCAAATCCCACTAAGGGCAACATCTGCAAAGTGTATGTTCTCTCTGTGTTTGCGTGGGTTTCTTCTGGGTACTCCGGTTTCCTCTCACACCCAAAAACAAACATTAAATATAAAAAAAACAAATTGCATTGCAGTGCATTACATAGCATTGGGTTGGCGCAGGGGGCGTGGCTTACCGGCGTAAGCCCGGTACGGTTGGCCACGTGCGTGGGGGTGTGGCTTACCGGCTTAAGCTCGGTACAGTTGACAACATGCAATGCTTACTGCCACCTCCTCAGCAGACGCAACACTTCGTTACCTTTCGCGCTGGGGCCACTGTTACTTTTCAAGGCTCCGCCATTTGTTTTATTAAACATGATCCCGTGATGGGGGCGGGGCTTACAGCTTAAGCCCGGTACAGTCGGCAACTTACAGTGCATTGCATAGCGTCGGTGCCGGGGGCGGGGCTTACCGCGATGGGGCGGGGCTTACCGGCTTAAGCCCGGTACAGTCGGCAACTTGCAGTGCATTGCATAGCGTCGGTGCCGGGGGCGGGGCTTACAGCGATGGGGCGGGGCTTACCGGCTTAAGCCCGGTACAGTCGGCAACTTGCAGTGCATTGCATAGCGTCGGTGCGGGGGGCGGGGCTTACCGCGATGGGGCGGGGCTTACCGGCTTAAGCCCGGTACAGTCGGCAACTTGCAGTGCATTGCATAGCGTCGGTGCGGGGGGCGGGGCTTACCGCGATGGGGCGGGGCTTACCGGCTTAAGCCCGGTACAGTCGGCAACATACAGTGCATTGCATAGCGTCGTGCCGGGGGCGGGGCTTACCGCGATTGGGGCGGGGCTTACCGCGTCATGCCCGGTACAGTGTGCAACTATGGCAACATGCAATGCTTACTGTCACCTTTTCAGCAGACGCAACCCATCATTTCCTTTGGCGCTGAAGCGGCTGCTACTTCTCATGGCATAGCACCGCCACTTGTTTTTTAAACATGCCCCCATTCAAATGGCATCGGAGTAAAGGCAGCACGGTGGCTCAGTGGTTAGCACAGTAGCCTTGCAGCGCTGGGGTCCTGGGTTCAAATCCCACTAAGGGCAACATCTGCAAAGTGTATGTTCTCTCTGTGTTTGCGTGGGTTTCGTCTGGGTACTCCGGTTTCCTCTCACACCCAAAAACAAACATTAAATATAAAAAAAACAAATTGCATTGCAGTGCATTACATAGCATTGGGTTGGCGCAGGGGGCGTGGCTTACCGGCGTAAGCCCGGTACGGTTGGCCACGTGCGTGGGGGTGTGGCTTACCGGCTTAAGCTCGGTACAGTTGACAACATGCAATGCTTACTGCCACCTCCTCAGCAGACGCAACACTTCGTTACCTTTCGCGCTGGGGCCACTGTTACTTTTCAAGGCACCGCCATTTGTTTTATTAAACATGATCCCGTGATGGGGGCGGGGCTTACCGGCTTAAGCCCGGTACAGTCGGCAACTTACAGTGCATTGCATAGCGTCGGTGCCGGGGGCGGGGCTTACCGCGATGGGGCGGGGCTTACCGGCTTAAGCCCGGTACAGTCGGCAACTTGCAGTGCATTGCATAGCGTCGGTGCCGGGGGCGGGGCTTACAGCGATGGGGCGGGGCTTACCGGCTTAAGCCCGGTACAGTCGGCAACTTGCAGTGCATTGCATAGCGTCGGTGCGGGGGGCGGGGCTTACCGCGATGGGGCGGGGCTTACCGGCTTAAGCCCGGTACAGTCGGCAACTTGCAGTGCATTGCATAGCGTCGGTGCGGGGGGCGGGGCTTACCGCGATGGGGCGGGGCTTACCGGCTTAAGCCCGGTACAGTCGGCAACTTGCAGTGCATTGCATAGCGTCGGTGCCGGGGGCGGGGCTTACCGCGATGGGGCGGGGCTTACCGGCTTAAGCCCGGTACAGATGGAAACATGCAGTGCATTGCATAGCGTCGGTGCCGGGGGAGGGGCTTACGGCGATGGGGGTTGGGCTTACCGGCTTAAGCCCGGTACAGTCGGCAACATACAGTGCATTGCATAGCGTCGTGCCGGGGGCGGGGCTTACCACGATTGGGGCGGGGCTTACCGCGTCATGCCCGGTACAGTGTGCAACTATGGCAACATGCAATGCTTACTGTCACCTTTTCAGCAGACGCAACCCATCATTTCCTTTGGCGCTGAAGCGGCTGCTACTTCTCATGGCATAGCACCGCCACTTGTTTTTTAAACATGCCCCCATTCAAATGGCATCGGAGTAAAGGCAGCACGGTGGCTCAGTGGTTAGCACAGTAGCCTTGCAGCGCTGGGGTCCTGGGTTCAAATCCCACTAAGGGCAACATCTGCAAAGTGTATGTTCTCTCTGTGTTTGCGTGGGTTTCGTCTGGGTACTCCGGTTTCCTCTCACACCCAAAAACAAACATTAAATATAAAAAAACAAATTGCATTGCAGTGCATTACATAGCATTGGGTTGGCGCAGGGGGCGTGGCTTACCGGCGTAAGCCCGGTACGGTTGGCCACGTGCATTGGGTGGGGGTGTGGCTTACCGGCTTAAGCTCGGTACAGTTGACAACATGCAATGCTTACTGCCACCTCTTCAGCAGACGCAACACTTCGTTACCTTTCGCGCTGGGGCCACTGTTACTTTTCAAGGCACCGCCATTTGTTTTATTAAACATGATCCCGTGATGGGGGCGGGGCTTACCGGCTTAAGCCCGGTACAGTCGGCAACTTACAGTGCATTGCATAGCGTCGGTGCGGGGGGCGGGGCTTACCGCGATGGGGCGGGGCTTACCGGCTTAAGCCCGGTACAGTCGGCAACTTGCAGTGCATTGCATAGCGTCGGTGCGGGGGGCGGGGCTTACCGCGATGGGGCGGGGCTTACCGGCTTAAGCCCGGTACAGTCGGCAACTTGCAGTGCATTGCATAGCGTCGGTGCCGGGGGCGGGGCTTACCGCGATGGGGCGGGGCTTACCGGCTTAAGCCCGGTACAGATGGAAACATGCAGTGCATTGCATAGCGTCGGTGCCGGGGGAGGGGCTTACGGCGATGGGGGTTGGGCTTACCGGCTTAAGCCCGGTACAGTCGGCAACATACAGTGCATTGCATAGCGTCGTGCCGGGGGCGGGGCTTACCGCGATGGGGCGGGGCTTACCGGCTTAAGCCCGGTACAGTCGGCAACTTGCAGTGCATTGCATAGCGTCGGTGCCGGGGGCGGGGCTTACCGCGATGGGGCGGGGCTTACCGGCTTAAGCCCGGTACAGATGGAAACATGCAGTGCATTGCATAGCGTCGGTGCCGGGGGAGGGGCTTACGGCGATGGGGGTTGGGCTTACCGGCTTAAGCCCGGTACAGTCGGCAACATACAGTGCATTGCATAGCGTCGTGCCGGGGGCGGGGCTTACCGCGATTGGGGTGGGGCTTACCGCGTCATGCCCGGTACAGTGTGCAACTATGGCAACATGCAATGCTTACTGTCACCTTTTCAGCAGACGCAACCCATCATTTCCTTTGGCGCTGAAGCGGCTGCTACTTCTCATGGCATAGCACCGCCACTTGTTTTTTAAACATGCCCCCATTCAAATGGCATCGGAGTAAAGGCAGCACGGTGGCTCAGTGGTTAGCACAGTAGCCTTGCAGCGCTGGGGTCCTGGGTTCAAATCCCACTAAGGGCAACATCTGCAAAGTGTATGTTCTCTCTGTGTTTGCGTGGGTTTCTTCTGGGTACTCCGGTTTCCTCTCACACCCAAAAACAAACATTAAATATAAAAAAAACAAATTGCATTGCAGTGCATTACATAGCATTGGGTTGGCGCAGGGGGCGTGGCTTACCGGCGTAAGCCCGGTACGGTTGGCCACGTGCGTGGGGGTGTGGCTTACCGGCTTAAGCTCGGTACAGTTGACAACATGCAATGCTTACTGCCACCTCCTCAGCAGACGCAACACTTCGTTACCTTTCGCGCTGGGGCCACTGTTACTTTTCAAGGCACCGCCATTTGTTTTATTAAACATGATCCCGTGATGGGGGCGGGGCTTACCGGCTTAAGCCCGGTACAGTCGGCAACTTACAGTGCATTGCATAGCGTCGGTGCCGGGGGCGGGGCTTACCGCGATGGGGCGGGGCTTACCGGCTTAAGCCCGGTACAGTCGGCAACTTGCAGTGCATTGCATAGCGTCGGTGCGGGGGGCGGGGCTTCCCGCGAGGGGGCGGGGCTTACCGGCTTAAGCCCGGTACAGTCGGCAACTTGCAGTGCATTGCATAGCGTCGGTGCGGGGGGCGGGGCTTACCGCGATGGGGCGGGGCTTACCGGCTTAAGCCCGGTACAGTCGGCAACTTGCAGTGCATTGCATAGCGTCGGTGCGGGGGGCGGGGCTTACCGCGATGGGGCGGGGCTTACCGGCTTAAGCCCGGTACAGTCGGCAACTTGCAGTGCATTGCATAGCGTCGGTGCGGGGGGCGGGGCTTACCGCGATGGGGCGGGGCTTACCGGCTTAAGCCCGGTACAGTCGGCAACTTGCAGTGCATTGCATAGCGTCGGTGCCGGGGGCGGGGCTTACCGCGATGGGGCGGGGCTTACCGGCTTAAGCCCGGTACAGATGGAAACATGCAGTGCATTGCATAGCGTCGGTGCCGGGGGAGGGGCTTACGGCGATGGGGGTTGGGCTTACCGGCTTAAGCCCGGTACAGTCGGCAACATACAGTGCATTGCATAGCGTCGTGCCGGGGGCGGGGCTTACCGCGATTGGGGTGGGGCTTACCGCGTCATGCCCGGTACAGTGTGCAACTATGGCAACATACAATGCTTACTGTCACCTTTTCAGCAGACGCAACCCATCATTTCCTTTGGCGCTGAAGCGGCTGCTACTTCTCATGGCATAGCACCGCCACTTGTTTTTTAAACATGCCCCCATTCAAATGGCATCGGAGTAAAGGCAGCACGGTGGCTCAGTGGTTAGCACAGTAGCCTTGCAGCGCTGGGGTCCTGGGTTCAAATCCCACTAAGGGCAACATCTGCAAAGTGTATGTTCTCTCTGTGTTTGCGTGGGTTTCTTCTGGGTACTCCGGTTTCCTCTCACACCCAAAAACAAACATTAAATATAAAAAAAACAAATTGCATTGCAGTGCATTACATAGCATTGGGTTGGCGCAGGGGGCGTGGCTTACCGGCGTAAGCCCGGTACGGTTGGCCACGTGCGTGGGGGTGTGGCTTACCGGCTTAAGCTCGGTACAGTTGACAACATGCAATGCTTACTGCCACCTCCTCAGCAGACGCAACACTTCGTTACCTTTCGCGCTGGGGCCACTGTTACTTTTCAAGGCACCGCCATTTGTTTTATTAAACATGATCCCGTGATGGGGGCGGGGCTTACCGGCTTAAGCCCGGTACAGTCGGCAACTTACAGTGCATTGCATAGCGTCGGTGCCGGGGGCGGGGCTTACCGCGATGGGGCGGGGCTTACCGGCTTAAGCCCGGTACAGTCGGCAACTTGCAGTGCATTGCATAGCGTCGGTGCCGGGGGCGGGGCTTACAGCGATGGGGCGGGGCTTACCGGCTTAAGCCCGGTACAGTCGGCAACTTGCAGTGCATTGCATAGCGTCGGTGGGGGGGGCGGGGCTTACCGCGATGGGGCGGGGCTTACCGGCTTAAGCCCGGTACAGTCGGCAACTTGCAGTGCATTGCATAGCGTCGGTGCGGGGGGCGGGGCTTACCGCGATGGGGCGGGGCTTACCGGCTTAAGCCCGGTACAGTCGGCAACTTGCAGTGCATTGCATAGCGTCGGTGCCGGGGGCGGGGCTTACCGCGATGGGGCGGGGCTTACCGGCTTAAGCCCGGTACAGTTGGAAACTTGCAGTGCATTGCATAGCGTCGGTGCCGGGGGAGGGGCTTACGGCGATGGGGGTTGGGCTTACCGGCTTAAGCCCGGTACAGTCGGCAACATACAGTGCATTGCATAGCGTCGTGCCGGGGGCGGGGCTTACCACGATTGGGGCGGGGCTTACCGCGTCATGCCCGGTACAGTGTGCAACTATGGCAACATGCAATGCTTACTGTCACCTTTTCAGCAGACGCAACCCATCATTTCCTTTGGCGCTGAAGCGGCTGCTACTTCTCATGGCATAGCACCGCCACTTGTTTTTTAAACATGCCCCCATTCAAATGGCATCGGAGTAAAGGCAGCACGGTGGCTCAGTGGTTAGCACAGTAGCCTTGCAGCGCTGGGGTCCTGGGTTCAAATCCCACTAAGGGCAACATCTGCAAAGTGTATGTTCTCTCTGTGTTTGCGTGGGTTTCGTCTGGGTACTCCGGTTTCCTCTCACACCCAAAAACAAACATTAAATATAAAAAAAAACAAATTGCATTGCAGTGCATTACATAGCATTGGGTTGGCGCAGGGGGCGTGGCTTACCGGCGTAAGCCCGGTACGGTTGGCCACGTGCATTGGGTGGGGGTGTGGCTTACCGGCTTAAGCTCGGTACAGTTGACAACATGCAATGCTTACTGCCACCTCTTCAGCAGACGCAACACTTCGTTACCTTTCGCGCTGGGGCCACTGTTACTTTTCAAGGCACCGCCATTTGTTTTATTAAACATGATCCCGTGATGGGGGCGGGGCTTACCGGCTTAAGCCCGGTACAGTCGGCAACTTACAGTGCATTGCATAGCGTCGGTGCGGGGGGCGGGGCTTACCGCGATGGGGCGGGGCTTACCGGCTTAAGCCCGGTACAGTCGGCAACTTGCAGTGCATTGCATAGCGTCGGTGCGGGGGGCGGGGCTTACCGCGATGGGGCGGGGCTTACCGGCTTAAGCCCGGTACAGTCGGCAACTTGCAGTGCATTGCATAGCGTCGGTGCCGGGGGCGGGGCTTACCGCGATGGGGCGGGGCTTACCGGCTTAAGCCCGGTACAGATGGAAACATGCAGTGCATTGCATAGCGTCGGTGCCGGGGGAGGGGCTTACGGCGATGGGGGTTGGGCTTACCGGCTTAAGCCCGGTACAGTCGGCAACATACAGTGCATTGCATAGCGTCGTGCCGGGGGCGGGGCTTACCGCGATGGGGCGGGGCTTACCGGCTTAAGCCCGGTACAGTCGGCAACTTGCAGTGCATTGCATAGCGTCGGTGCCGGGGGCGGGGCTTACCGCGATGGGGCGGGGCTTACCGGCTTAGGCCCGGTACAGATGGAAACATGCAGTGCATTGCATAGCGTCGGTGCCGGGGGAGGGGCTTACGGCGATGGGGGTTGGGCTTACCGGCTTAAGCCCGGTACAGTCGGCAACATACAGTGCATTGCATAGCGTCGTGCCGGGGGCGGGGCTTACCGCGATTGGGGTGGGGCTTACCGCGTCATGCCCGGTACAGTGTGCAACTATGGCAACATGCAATGCTTACTGTCACCTTTTCAGCAGACGCAACCCATCATTTCCTTTGGCGCTGAAGCGGCTGCTACTTCTCATGGCATAGCACCGCCACTTGTTTTTTAAACATGCCCCCATTCAAATGGCATCGGAGTAAAGGCAGCACGGTGGCTCAGTGGTTAGCACAGTAGCCTTGCAGCGCTGGGGTCCTGGGTTCAAATCCCACTAAGGGCAACATCTGCAAAGTGTATGTTCTCTCTGTGTTTGCGTGGGTTTCTTCTGGGTACTCCGGTTTCCTCTCACACCCAAAAACAAACATTAAATATAAAAAAAACAAATTGCATTGCAGTGCATTACATAGCATTGGGTTGGCGCAGGGGGCGTGGCTTACCGGCGTAAGCCCGGTACGGTTGGCCACGTGCGTGGGGGTGTGGCTTACCGGCTTAAGCTCGGTACAGTTGACAACATGCAATGCTTACT
Organism: Dendropsophus ebraccatus; assembly: GCF_027789765.1. NCBI lineage: Eukaryota > Metazoa > Chordata > Amphibia > Anura > Hylidae > Dendropsophus > Dendropsophus ebraccatus. The sequence goes on from NW_027210010.1 coordinate 70,003, forward strand.
GCCACCTCCTCAGCAGACGCAACACTTCGTTACCTTTCGCGCTGGGGCCACTGTTACTTTTCAAGGCACCGCCATTTGTTTTATTAAACATGATCCCGTGTTGGGGGCGGGGCTTACCGGCTTAAGCCCGGTACAGTCGGCAACTTACAGTGCATTGCATAGCGTCGGTGCCGGGGGCGGGGCTTACCGCGATGGGGCGGGGCTTACCGGCTTAAGCCCGGTACAGTCGGCAACTTGCAGTGCATTGCATAGCGTCGGTGCCGGGGGCGGGGCTTACAGCGATGGGGCGGGGCTTACCGGCTTAAGCCCGGTACAGTCGGCAACTTGCAGTGCATTGCATAGCGTCGGTGCGGGGGGCGGGGCTTACCGCGATGGGGCGGGGCTTACCGGCTTAAGCCCGGTACAGTCGGCAACTTGCAGTGCATTGCATAGCGTCGGTGCGGGGGGCGGGGCTTACCGCGATGGGGCGGGGCTTACCGGCTTAAGCCCGGTACAGTCGGCAACATACAGTGCATTGCATAGCGTCGTGCCGGGGGCGGGGCTTACCGCGATTGGGGCGGGGCTTACCGCGTCATGCCCGGTACAGTGTGCAACTATGGCAACATGCAATGCTTACTGTCACCTTTTCAGCAGACGCAACCCATCATTTCCTTTGGCGCTGAAGCGGCTGCTACTTCTCATGGCATAGCACCGCCACTTGTTTTTTAAACATGCCCCCATTCAAATGGCATCGGAGTAAAGGCAGCACGGTGGCTCAGTGGCTAGCACAGTAGCCTTGCAGCGCTGGGGTCCTGGGTTCAAATCCCACTAAGGGCAACATCTGCAAAGTGTATGTTCTCTCTGTGTTTGCGTGGGTTTCTTCTGGGTACTCCGGTTTCCTCTCACACCCAAAAACAAACATTAAATATAAAAAAAACAAATTGCATTGCAGTGCATTACATAGCATTGGGTTGGCGCAGGGGGCGTGGCTTACCGGCGTAAGCCCGGTACGGTTGGCCACGTGCGTGGGGGTGGGGCTTACCGGCTTAAGCTCGGTACAGTTGACAACATGCAATGCTTACTGCCACCTCCTCAGCAGACGCAACACTTCGTTACCTTTCGCGCTGGGGCCACTGTTACTTTTCAAGGCACCGCCATTTGTTTTATTAAACATGATCCCGTGATGGGGGCGGGGCTTACCGGCTTAAGCCCGGTACAGTCGGCAACTTACAGTGCATTGCATAGCGTCGGTGCCGGGGGCGGGGCTTACCGCGATGGGGCGGGGCTTACCGGCTTAAGCCCGGTACAGTCGGCAACTTGCAGTGCATTGCATAGCGTCGGTGCCGGGGGCGGGCATACAGCGATGGGGCGGGGCTTACCGGCTTAAGCCCGGTACAGTCGGCAACTTGCAGTGCATTGCATAGCGTCGGTGGGGGGGGCGGGGCTTACCGCGATGGGGCGGGGCTTACCGGCTTAAGCCCGGTACAGTCGGCAACTTGCAGTGCATTGCATAGCGTCGGTGCGGGGGGCGGGGCTTACCGCGATGGGGCGGGGCTTACCGGCTTAAGCCCGGTACAGTCGGCAACTTGCAGTGCATTGCATAGCGTCGGTGCCGGGGGCGGGGCTTACCGCGATGGGGCGGGGCTTACCGGCTTAAGCCCGGTACAGATGGAAACATGCAGTGCATTGCATAGCGTCGGTGCCGGGGGAGGGGCTTACGGCGATGGGGGTTGGGCTTACCGGCTTAAGCCCGGTACAGTCGGCAACATACAGTGCATTGCATAGCGTCGTGCCGGGGGCGGGGCTTACCACGGTTGGGGCGGGGCTTACCGCGTCATGCCCGGTACAGTGTGCAACTATGGCAACATGCAATGCTTACTGTCACCTTTTCAGCAGACGCAACCCATCATTTCCTTTGGCGCTGAAGCGGCTGCTACTTCTCATGGCATAGCACCGCCACTTGTTTTTTAAACATGCCCCCATTCAAATGGCATCGGAGTAAAGGCAGCACGGTGGCTCAGTGGTTAGCACAGTAGCCTTGCAGCGCTGGGGTCCTGGGTTCAAATCCCACTAAGGGCAACATCTGCAAAGTGTATGTTCTCTCTGTGTTTGCGTGGGTTTCGTCTGGGTACTCCGGTTTCCTCTCACACCCAAAAACAAACATTAAATATAAAAAAAACAAATTGCATTGCAGTGCATTACATAGCATTGGGTTGGCGCAGGGGGCGTGGCTTACCGGCGTAAGCCCGGTACGGTTGGCCACGTGCATTGGGTGGGGGTGTGGCTTACCGGCTTAAGCTCGGTACAGTTGACAACATGCAATGCTTACTGCCACCTCTTCAGCAGACGCAACACTTCGTTACCTTTCGCGCTGGGGCCACTGTTACTTTTCAAGGCACCGCCATTTGTTTTATTAAACATGATCCCGTGATGGGGGCGGGGCTTACCGGCTTAAGCCCGGTACAGTCGGCAACTTACAGTGCATTGCATAGCGTCGGTGCGGGGGGCGGGGCTTACCGCGTTGGGGCGGGGCTTACCGGCTTAAGCCCGGTACAGTCGGCAACTTGCAGTGCATTGCATAGCGTCGGTGCGGGGGGCGGGGCTTACCGCGATGGGGCGGGGCTTACCGGCTTAAGCCCGGTACAGTCGGCAACTTGCAGTGCATTGCATAGCGTCGGTGCCGGGGGCGGGGCTTACCGCGATGGGGCGGGGCTTACCGGCTTAAGCCCGGTACAGATGGAAACATGCAGTGCATTGCATAGCGTCGGTGCCGGGGGAGGGGCTTACGGCGATGGGGGTTGGGCTTACCGGCTTAAGCCCGGTACAGTCGGCAACATACAGTGCATTGCATAGCGTCGTGCCGGGGGCGGGGCTTACCGCGATGGGGCGGGGCTTACCGGCTTAAGCCCGGTACAGTCGGCAACTTGCAGTGCATTGCATAGCGTCGGTGCCGGGGGCGGGGCTTACCGCGATGGGGCGGGGCTTACCGGCTTAAGCCCGGTACAGATGGAAACATGCAGTGCATTGCATAGCGTCGGTGCCGGGGGCGGGGCTTACGGCGATGGGGGTTGGGCTTACCGGCTTAAGCCCGGTACAGTCGGCAACATACAGTGCATTGCATAGCGTCGTGCCGGGGGCGGGGCTTACCGCGATTGGGGCGGGGCTTACCGCGTCATGCCCGGTACAGTGTGCAACTATGGCAACATGCAATGCTTACTGTCACCTTTTCAGCAGACGCAACCCATCATTTCCTTTGGCGCTGAAGCGGCTGCTACTTCTCATGGCATAGCACCGCCACTTGTTTTTTAAACATGCCCCCATTCAAATGGCATCGGAGTAAAGGCAGCACGGTGGCTCAGTGGTTAGCACAGTAGCCTTGCAGCGCTGGGGTCCTGGGTTCAAATCCCACTAAGGGCAACATCTGCAAAGTGTATGTTCTCTCTGTGTTTGCGTGGGTTTCTTCTGGGTACTCCGGTTTCCTCTCACACCCAAAAACAAACATTAAATATAAAAAAAACAAATTGCATTGCAGTGCATTACATAGCATTGGGTTGGCGCAGGGGGCGTGGCTTACCGGCGTAAGCCCGGTACGGTTGGCCACGTGCGTGGGGGTGTGGCTTACCGGCTTAAGCTCGGTACAGTTGACAACATGCAATGCTTACTGCCACCTCCTCAGCAGACGCAACACTTCGTTACCTTTCGCGCTGGGGCCACTGTTACTTTTCAAGGCACCGCCATTTGTTTTATTAAACATGATCCCGTGATGGGGGCGGGGCTTACCGGCTTAAGCCCGGTACAGTCGGCAACTTACAGTGCATTGCATAGCGTCGGTGCCGGGGGCGGGGCTTACCGCGATGGGGCGGGGCTTACCGGCTTAAGCCCGGTACAGTCGGCAACTTGCAGTGCATTGCATAGCGTCGGTGCGTGGGGCGGGGCTTACCGCGATGGGGCGGGGCTTACCGGCTTAAGCCCGGTACAGTCGGCAACTTGCAGTGCATTGCATAGCGTCGGTGCCGGGGGCGGGGCTTACCGCGATGGGGCGGGGCTTACCGGCTTAAGCCCGGTACAGTCGGCAACTTGCAGTGCATTGCATAGCGTCGGTGCGGGGGGCGGGGCTTACCGCGATGGGGCGGGGCTTACCGGCTTAAGCCCGGTACAGTCGGCAACTTGCAGTGCATTGCATAGCGTCGGTGCGGGGGGCGGGGCTTACCGCGATGGGGCGGGGCTTACCGGCTTAAGCCCGGTACAGTCGGCAACTTGCAGTGCATTGCATAGCGTCGGTGCGGGGGGCGGGGCTTACCGCGATGGGGCGGGGCTTACCGGCTTAAGCCCGGTACAGTCGGCAACTTGCAGTGCATTGCATAGCGTCGGTGCCGGGGGCGGGGCTTACCGCGATGGGGCGGGGCTTACCGGCTTAAGCCCGGTACAGATGGAAACATGCAGTGCATTGCATAGCGTCGGTGCCGGGGGAGGGGCTTACGGCGATGGGGGTTGGGCTTACCGGCTTAAGCCCGGTACAGTCGGCAACATACAGTGCATTGCATAGCGTCGTGCCGGGGGCGGGGCTTACCGCGATTGGGGCGGGGCTTACCGCGTCATGCCCGGTACAGTGTGCAACTATGGCAACATGCAATGCTTACTGTCACCTTTTCAGCAGACGCAACCCATCATTTCCTTTGGCGCTGAAGCGGCTGCTACTTCTCATGGCATAGCACCGCCACTTGTTTTTTAAACATGCCCCCATTCAAATGGCATCGGAGTAAAGGCAGCACGGTGGCTCAGTGGTTAGCACAGTAGCCTTGCAGCGCTGGGGTCCTGGGTTCAAATCCCACTAAGGGCAACATCTGCAAAGTGTATGTTCTCTCTGTGTTTGCGTGGGTTTCTTCTGGGTACTCCGGTTTCCTCTCACACCCAAAAACAAACATTAAATATAAAAAAAACAAATTGCATTGCAGTGCATTACATAGCATTGGGTTGGCGCAGGGGGCGTGGCTTACCGGCGTAAGCCCGGTACGGTTGGCCACGTGCGTGGGGGTGTGGCTTACCGGCTTAAGCTCGGTACAGTTGACAACATGCAATGCTTACTGCCACCTCCTCAGCAGACGCAACACTTCGTTACCTTTCGCGCTGGGGCCACTGTTACTTTTCAAGGCACCGCCATTTGTTTTATTAAACATGATCCCGTGATGGGGGCGGGGCTTACCGGCTTAAGCCCGGTACAGTCGGCAACTTACAGTGCATTGCATAGCGTCGGTGCCGGGGGCGGGGCTTACCGCGATGGGGCGGGGCTTACCGGCTTAAGCCCGGTACAGTCGGCAACTTGCAGTGCATTGCATAGCGTCGGTGCCGGGGGCGGGGCTTACCGCGATGGGGCGGGGCTTACCGGCTTAAGCCCGGTACAGTCGGCAACTTGCAGTGCATTGCATAGCGTCGGTGCCGGGGGCGGGGCTTACCGCGATGGGGCGGGGCTTACCGGCTTAAGCCCGGTACAGTCGGCAACTTGCAGTGCATTGCATAGCGTCGGTGCGGGGGGCGGGGCTTACCGCGATGGGGCGGGGCTTACCGGCTTAAGCCCGGTACAGTCGGCAACTTGCAGTGCATTGCATAGCGTCGGTGCGGGGGGCGGGGCTTACCGCGATGGGGCGGGGCTTACCGGCTTAAGCCCGGTACAGTCGGCAACTTGCAGTGCATTGCATAGCGTCGGTGCGGGGGGCGGGGCTTACCGCGATGGGGCGGGGCTTACCGGCTTAAGCCCGGTACAGTCGGCAACTTGCAGTGCATTGCATAGCGTTGGTGCGGGGGGCGGGGCTTACCGCGATGGGGCGGGGCTTACCGGCTTAAGCCCGGTACAGTCGGCAACTTGCAGTGCATTGCATAGCGTCGGTGCCGGGGGCGGGGCTTACCGCGATGGGGCGGGGCTTACCGGCTTAAGCCCGGTACAGTCGGAAACATGCAGTGCATTGCATAGCGTCGGTGCCGGGGGCGGGGCTTACGGCGATGGGGGTTGGGCTTACCGGCTTAAGCCCGGTACAGTCGGCAACATACAGTGCATTGCATAGCGTCGTGCCGGGGGCGGGGCTTACCGCGTTTGGGGCGGGGCTTACCGCGTCATGCCCGGTACAGTGTGCAACTATGGCAACATGCAATGCTTACTGTCACCTTTTCAGCAGACGCAACCCATCATTTCCTTTGGCGCTGAAGCGGCTGCTACTTCTCATGGCATAGCACCGCCACTTGTTTTTTAAACATGCCCCCATTCAAATGGCATCGGAGTAAAGGCAGCACGGTGGCTCAGTGGTTAGCACAGTAGCCTTGCAGCGCTGGGGTCCTGGGTTCAAATCCCACTAAGGGCAACATCTGCAAAGTGTATGTTCTCTCTGTGTTTGCGTGGGTTTCGTCTGGGTACTCCGGTTTCCTCTCACACCCAAAAACAAACATTAAATATAAAAAAAACAAATTGCATTGCAGTGCATTACATAGCATTGGGTTGGCGCAGGGGGCGTGGCTTACCGGCGTAAGCCCGGTACGGTTGGCCACGTGCATTGGGTGGGGGTGTGGCTTACCGGCTTAAGCTCGGTACAGTTGACAACATGCAATGCTTACTGCCACCTCTTCAGCAGACGCAACACTTCGTTACCTTTCGCGCTGGGGCCACTGTTACTTTTCAAGGCACCGCCATTTGTTTTATTAAACATGATCCCGTGATGGGGGCGGGGCTTACCGGCTTAAGCCCGGTACAGTCGGCAACTTACAGTGCATTGCATAGCGTCGGTGCGGGGGGCGGGGCTTACCGCGATGGGGCGGGGCTTACCGGCTTAAGCCCGGTACAGTCGGCAACTTGCAGTGCATTGCATAGCGTCGGTGCGGGGGGCGGGGCTTACCGCGATGGGGCGGGGCTTACCGGCTTAAGCCCGGTACAGTCGGCAACTTGCAGTGCATTGCATAGCGTCGGTGCCGGGGGCGGGGCTTACCGCGATGGGGCGGGGCTTACCGGCTTAAGCCCGGTACAGATGGAAACATGCAGTGCATTGCATAGCGTCGGTGCCGGGGGAGGGGCTTACGGCGATGGGGGTTGGGCTTACCGGCTTAAGCCCGGTACAGTCGGCAACATACAGTGCATTGCATAGCGTCGTGCCGGGGGCGGGGCTTACCGCGATGGGGCGGGGCTTACCGGCTTAAGCCCGGTACAGTCGGCAACTTGCAGTGCATTGCATAGCGTCGGTGCCGGGGGCGGGGCTTCCCGCGATGGGGCGGGGCTTACCGGCTTAAGCCCGGTACAGATGGAAACATGCAGTGCATTGCATAGCGTCGGTGCCGGGGGCGGGGCTTACGGCGATGGGGGTTGGGCTTACCGGCTTAAGCCCGGTACAGTCGGCAACATACAGTGCATTGCATAGCGTCGTGCCGGGGGCGGGGCTTACCGCGATTGGGGCGGGGCTTACCGCGTCATGCCCGGTACAGTGTGCAACTATGGCAACATGCAATGCTTACTGTCACCTTTTCAGCAGACGCAACCCATCATTTCCTTTGGCGCTGAAGCGGCTGCTACTTCTCATGGCATAGCACCGCCACTTGTTTTTTAAACATGCCCCCATTCAAATGGCATCGGAGTAAAGGCAGCACGGTGGCTCAGTGGTTAGCACAGTAGCCTTGCAGCGCTGGGGTCCTGGGTTCAAATCCCACTAAGGGCAACATCTGCAAAGTGTATGTTCTCTCTGTGTTTGCGTGGGTTTCGTCTGGGTACTCCGGTTTCCTCTCACACCCAAAAACAAACATTAAATATAAAAAAAACAAATTGCATTGCAGTGCATTACATAGCATTGGGTTGGCGCAGGGGGCGTGGCTTACCGGCGTAAGCCCGGTACGGTTGGCCACGTGCATTGGGTGGGGGTGTGGCTTACCGGCTTAAGCTCGGTACAGTTGACAACATGCAATGCTTACTGCCACCTCTTCAGCAGACGCAACACTTCGTTACCTTTCGCGCTGGGGCCACTGTTACTTTTCAAGGCACCGCCATTTGTTTTATTAAACATGATCCCGTGATGGGGGCGGGGCTTACCGGCTTAAGCCCGGTACAGTCGGCAACTTACAGTGCATTGCATAGCGTCGGTGCGGGGGGCGGGGCTTACCGCGATGGGGCGGGGCTTACCGGCTTAAGCCCGGTACAGTCGGCAACGTGCAGTGCATTGCATAGCGTGGGTGCGGGGGGCGGGGCTTACCGCGATGGGGCGGGGCTTACCGGCTTAAGCCCGGTACAGTCGGCAACTTGCAGTGCATTGCATAGCGTCGGTGCCGGGGGCGGGGCTTACCGCGATGGGGCGGGGCTTACCGGCTTAAGCCCGGTACAGATGGAAACATGCAGTGCATTGCATAGCGTTGGTGCCGGGGGAGGGGCTTACGGCGATGGGGGTTGGGCTTACCGGCTTAAGCCCGGTACAGTCGGCAACATACAGTGCATTGCATAGCGTCGTGCCGGGGGCGGGGCTTACCGCGATGGGGCGGGGCTTACCGGCTTAAGCCCGGTACAGTCGGCAACTTGCAGTGCATTGCATAGCGTCGGTGCCGGGGGCGGGGCTTACCGCGATGGGGCGGGGCTTACCGGCTTAAGCCCGGTACAGATGGAAACATGCAGTGCATTGCATAGCGTCGGTGCCGGGGGAGGGGCTTACGGCGATGGGGGTTGGGCTTACCGGCTTAAGCCCGGTACAGTCGGCAACATACAGTGCATTGCATAGCGTCGTGCCGGGGGCGGGGCTTACCGCGATTGGGGTGGGGCTTACCGCGTCATGCCCGGTACAGTGTGCAACTATGGCAACATGCAATGCTTACTGTCACCTTTTCAGCAGACGCAACCCATCATTTCCTTTGGCGCTGAAGCGGCTGCTACTTCTCATGGCATAGCACCGCCACTTGTTTTTTAAACATGCCCCCATTCAAATGGCATCGGAGTAAAGGCAGCACGGTGGCTCAGTGGTTAGCACAGTAGCCTTGCAGCGCTGGGGTCCTGGGTTCAAATCCCACTAAGGGCAACATCTGCAAAGTGTATGTTCTCTCTGTGTTTGCGTGGGTTTCGTCTGGGTACTCCGGTTTCCTCTCACACCCAAAAACAAACATTAAATATAAAAAAAACAAATTGCATTGCAGTGCATTACATAGCATTGGGTTGGCGCAGGGGGCGTGGCTTACCGGCGTAAGCCCGGTACGGTTGGCCACGTGCATTGGGTGGGGGTGTGGCTTACCGGCTTAAGCTCGGTACAGTTGACAACATGCAATGCTTACTGCCACCTCTTCAGCAGACGCAACACTTCGTTACCTTTCGCGCTGGGGCCACTGTTACTTTTCAAGGCACCGCCATTTGTTTTATTAAACATGATCCCGTGATGGGGGCGGGGCTTACCGGCTTAAGCCCGGTACAGTCGGCAACTTACAGTGCATTGCATAGCGTCGGTGCGGGGGGCGGGGCTTACCGCGATGGGGCGGGGCTTACCGGCTTAAGCCCGGTACAGTCGGCAACTTGCAGTGCATTGCATAGCGTCGGTGCCGGGGGCGGGGCTTACCGCGATGGGGCGGGGCTTACCGGCTTAAGCCCGGTACAGATGGAAACATGCAGTGCATTGCATAGCGTCGGTGCCGGGGGAGGGGCTTACGGCGATGGGGGTTGGGCTTACCGGCTTAAGCCCGGTACAGTCGGCAACATACAGTGCATTGCATAGCGTCGTGCCGGGGGCGGGGCTTACCGCGATGGGGCGGGGCTTACCGGCTTAAGCCCGGTACAGTCGGCAACTTGCAGTGCATTGCATAGCGTCGGTGCCGGGGGCGGGGCTTACCGCGATGGGGCGGGGCTTACCGGCTTAAGCCCGGTACAGATGGAAACATGCAGTGCATTGCATAGCGTCGGTGCCGGGGGCGGGGCTTACGGCGCTGGGGGTTGGGCTTACCGGCTTAAGCCCGGTACAGTCGGCAACATACAGTGCATTGCATAGCGTCGTGCCGGGGGCGGGGCTTACCGCGATTGGGGCGGGGCTTACCGCGTCATGCCCGGTACAGTGTGCAACTATGGCAACATGCAATGCTTACTGTCACCTTTTCAGCAGACGCAACCCATCATTTCCTTTGGCGCTGAAGCGGCTGCTACTTCTCATGGCATAGCACCGCCACTTGTTTTTTAAACATGCCCCCATTCAAATGGCATCGGAGTAAAGGCAGCACGGTGGCTCAGTGGTTAGCACAGTAGCCTTGCAGCGCTGGGGTCCTGGGTTCAAATCCCACTAAGGGCAACATCTGCAAAGTGTATGTTCTCTCTGTGTTTGCGTGGGTTTCGTCTGGGTACTCCGGTTTCCTCTCACACCCAAAAACAAACATTAAATATAAAAAAAACAAATTGCATTGCAGTGCATTACATAGCATTGGGTTGGCGCAGGGGGCGTGGCTTACCGGCGTAAGCCCGGTACGGTTGGCCACGTGCATTGGGTGGGGGTGTGGCTTACCGGCTTAAGCTCGGTACAGTTGACAACATGCAATGCTTACTGCCACCTCTTCAGCAGACGCAACACTTCGTTACCTTTCGCGCTGGGGCCACTGTTACTTTTCAAGGCACCGCCATTTGTTTTATTAAACATGATCCCGTGATGGGGGCGGGGCTTACCGGCTTAAGCCCGGTACAGTCGGCAACTTACAGTGCATTGCATAGCGTCGGTGCGGGGGGCGGGGCTTACCGCGATGGGGCGGGGCTTACCGGCTTAAGCCCGGTACAGTCGGCAACTTGCAGTGCATTGCATAGCGTCGGTGCGGGGGGCGGGGCTTACCGCGATGGGGCGGGGCTTACCGGCTTAAGCCCGGTACAGTCGGCAACTTGCAGTGCATTGCATAGCGTCGGTGCCGGGGGCGGGGCTTACCGCGATGGGGCGGGGCTTACCGGCTTAAGCCCGGTACAGATGGAAACATGCAGTGCATTGCATAGCGTCGGTGCCGGGGGAGGGGCTTACGGCGATGGGGGTTGGGCTTACCGGCTTAAGCCCGGTACAGTCGGCAACATACAGTGCATTGCATAGCGTCGTGCCGGGGGCGGGGCTTACCGCGATGGGGCGGGGCTTACCGGCTTAAGCCCGGTACAGTCGGCAACTTGCAGTGCATTGCATAGCGTCGGTGCCGGGGGCGGGGCTTACCGCGATGGGGCGGGGCTTACCGGCTTAAGCCCGGTACAGATGGAAACATGCAGTGCATTGCATAGCGTCGGTGCCGGGGGAGGGGCTTACGGCGATGGGGGTTGGGCTTACCGGCTTAAGCCCGGTACAGTCGGCAACATACAGTGCATTGCATAGCGTCGTGCCGGGGGCGGGGCTTACCGCGATTGGGGTGGGGCTTACCGCGTCATGCCCGGTACAGTGTGCAACTATGGCAACATGCAATGCTTACTGTCACCTTTTCAGCAGACGCAACCCATCATTTCCTTTGGCGCTGAAGCGGCTGCTACTTCTCATGGCATAGCACCGCCACTTGTTTTTTAAACATGCCCCCATTCAAATGGCATCGGAGTAAAGGCAGCACGGTGGCTCAGTGGTTAGCACAGTAGCCTTGCAGCGCTGGGGTCCTGGGTTCAAATCCCACTAAGGGCAACATCTGCAAAGTGTATGTTCTCTCTGTGTTTGCGTGGGTTTCGTCTGGGTACTCCGGTTTCCTCTCACACCCAAAAACAAACATTAAATATAAAAAAAACAAATTGCATTGCAGTGCATTACATAGCATTGGGTTGGCGCAGGGGGCGTGGCTTACCGGCGTAAGCCCGGTACGGTTGGCCACGTGCATTGGGTGGGGGTGTGGCTTACCGGCTTAAGCTCGGTACAGTTGACAACATGCAATGCTTACTGCCACCTCTTCAGCAGACGCAACACTTCGTTACCTTTCGCGCTGGGGCCACTGTTACTTTTCAAGGCACCGCCATTTGTTTTATTAAACATGATCCCGTGATGGGGGCGGGGCTTACCGGCTTAAGCCCGGTACAGTCGGCAACTTACAGTGCATTGCATAGCGTCGGTGCGGGGGGCGGGGCTTACCGCGATGGGGCGGGGCTTACCGGCTTAAGCCCGGTACAGTCGGCAACTTGCAGTGCATTGCATAGCGTCGGTGCGGGGGGCGGGGCTTACCGCGATGGGGCGGGGCTTACCGGCTTAAGCCCGGTACAGTCGGCAACTTGCAGTGCATTGCATAGCGTCGGTGCCGGGGGCGGGGCTTACCGCGATGGGGCGGGGCTTACCGGCTTAAGCCCGGTACAGATGGAAACATGCAGTGCATTGCATAGCGTCGGTGCCGGGGGAGGGGCTTACGGCGATGGGGGTTGGGCTTACCGGCTTAAGCCCGGTACAGTCGGCAACATACAGTGCATTGCATAGCGTCGTGCCGGGGGCGGGGCTTACCGCGATGGGGCGGGGCTTACCGGCTTAAGCCCGGTACAGTCGGCAACTTGCAGTGCATTGCATAGCGTCGGTGCCGGGGGCGGGGCTTACCGCGATGGGGCGGGGCTTACCGGCTTAAGCCCGGTACAGATGGAAACATGCAGTGCATTGCATAGCGTCGGTGCCGGGGGAGGGGCTTACGGCGATGGGGGTTGGGCTTACCGGCTTAAGCCCGGTACAGTCGGCAACATACAGTGCATTGCATAGCGTCGTGCCGGGGGCGGGGCTTACCGCGATTGGGGTGGGGCTTACCGCGTCATGCCCGGTACAGTGTGCAACTATGGCAACATGCAATGCTTACTGTCACCTTTTCAGCAGACGCAACCCATCATTTCCTTTGGCGCTGAAGCGGCTGCTACTTCTCATGGCATAGCACCGCCACTTGTTTTTTAAACATGCCCCCATTCAAATGGCATCGGAGTAAAGGCAGCACGGTGGCTCAGTGGTTAGCACAGTAGCCTTGCAGCGCTGGGGTCCTGGGTTCAAATCCCACTAAGGGCAACATCTGCAAAGTGTATGTTCTCTCTGTGTTTGCGTGGGTTTCTTCTGGGTACTCCGGTTTCCTCTCACACCCAAAAACAAACATTAAATATAAAAAAAACAAATTGCATTGCAGTGCATTACATAGCATTGGGTTGGCGCAGGGGGCGTGGCTTACCGGCGTAAGCCCGGTACGGTTGGCCACGTGCGTGGGGGTGTGGCTTACCGGCTTAAGCTCGGTACAGTTGACAACATGCAATGCTTACTGCCACCTCCTCAGCAGACGCAACACTTCGTTACCTTTCGCGCTGGGGCCACTGTTACTTTCCAAGGCACCGCCATTTGTTTTATTAAACATGATCCCGTGATGGGGGCGGGGCTTACCGGCTTAAGCCCGGTACAGTCGGCAACTTTCAGTGCATTGCATAGCGTCGGTGCCGGGGGCGGGGCTTACCGCGATGGGGCGGGGCTTACCGGCTTAAGCCCGGTACAGTCGGCAACTTGCAGTGCATTGCATAGCGTCGGTGCGGGGGGCGGGGCTTACCGCGATGGGGCTGGGCTTACCGGCTTAAGCCCGGTACAGTCGGCAACTTGCAGTGCATTGCATAGCGTCGGTGCGGGGGGCGGGGCTTACCGCGATGGGGCGGGGCTTACCGGCTTAAGCCCGGTACAGTCGGCAACTTGCAGTGCATTGCATAGCGTCGGTGCCGGGGGCGGGGCTTACCGCGATGGGGCGGGGCTTACCGGCTTAAGCCCGGTACAGATGGAAACATGCAGTGCATTGCCTAGCGTCGGTGCCGGGGGCGGGGCTTACGGCGATGGGGGTTGGGCTTACCGGCTTAAGCCCGGTACAGTCGGCAACATACAGTGCATTGCATAGCGTCGTGCCGGGGGCGGGGCTTACCGCGATTGGGGCGGGGCTTACCGCGTCATGCCCGGTACAGTGTGCAACTATGGCAACATGCAATGCTTACTGTCACCTTTTCAGCAGACGCAACCCATCATTTCCTTTGGCGCTGAAGCGGCTGCTACTTCTCATGGCATAGCACCGCCACTTGTTTTTTAAACATGCCCCCATTCAAATGGCATCGGAGTAAAGGCAGCACGGTGGCTCAGTGGTTAGCACAGTAGCCTTGCAGCGCTGGGGTCCTGGGTTCAAATCCCACTAAGGGCAACATCTGCAAAGTGTATGTTCTCTCTGTGTTTGCGTGGGTTTCGTCTGGGTACTCCGGTTTCCTCTCACACCCAAAAACAAACATTAAATATAAAAAAAACAAATTGCATTGCAGTGCATTACATAGCATTGGGTTGGCGCAGGGGGCGTGGCTTACCGGCGTAAGCCCGGTACGGTTGGCCACGTGCATTGGGTGGGGGTGTGGCTTACCGGCTTAAGCTCGGTACAGTTGACAACATGCAATGCTTACTGCCACCTCTTCAGCAGACGCAACACTTCGTTACCTTTCGCGCTGGGGCCACTGTTACTTTTCAAGGCACCGCCATTTGTTTTATTAAACATGATCCCGTGATGGGGGCGGGGCTTACCGGCTTAAGCCCGGTACAGTCGGCAACTTACAGTGCATTGCATAGCGTCGGTGCGGGGGGCGGGGCTTACCGCGATGGGGCGGGGCTTACCGGCTTAAGCCCGGTACAGTCGGCAACTTGCAGTGCATTGCATAGCGTCGGTGCGGGGGGCGGGGCTTACCGCGATGGGGCGGGGCTTACCGGCTTAAGCCCGGTACAGTCGGCAACTTGCAGTGCATTGCATAGCGTCGGTGCCAGGGGCGGGGCTTACCGCGATGGGGCGGGGCTTACCGGCTTAAGCCCGGTACAGATGGAAACATGCAGTGCATTGCATAGCGTCGGTGCCGGGGGAGGGGCTTACGGCGATGGGGGTTGGGCTTACCGGCTTAAGCCCGGTACAGTCGGCAACATACAGTGCATTGCATAGCGTCGTGCCGGGGGCGGGGCTTACCGCGATGGGGCGGGGCTTACCGGCTTAAGCCCGGTACAGTCGGCAACTTGCAGTGCATTGCATAGCGTCGGTGCCGGGGGCGGGGCTTACCGCTTTGGGGCGGGGCTTACCGGCTTAAGCCCGGTACAGATGGAAACATGCAGTGCATTGCATAGCGTCGGTGCCGGGGGAGGGGCTTACGGCGATGGGGGTTGGGCTTACCGGCTTAAGCCCGGTACAGTCGGCAACATACAGTGCATTGCATAGCGTCGTGCCGGGGGCGGGGCTTACCGCGATTGGGGTGGGGCTTACCGCGTCATGCCCGGTACAGTGTGCAACTATGGCAACATGCAATGCTTACTGTCACCTTTTCAGCAGACGCAACCCATCATTTCCTTTGGCGCTGAAGCGGCTGCTACTTCTCATGGCATAGCACCGCCACTTGTTTTTTAAACATGCCCCCATTCAAATGGCATCGGAGTAAAGGCAGCACGGTGGCTCAGTGGTTAGCACAGTAGCCTTGCAGCGCTGGGGTCCTGGGTTCAAATCCCACTAAGGGCAACATCTGCAAAGTGTATGTTCTCTCTGTGTTTGCGTGGGTTTCTTCTGGGTACTCCGGTTTCCTCTCACACCCAAAAACAAACATTAAATATAAAAAAAACAAATTGCATTGCAGTGCATTACATAGCATTGGGTTGGCGCAGGGGGCGTGGCTTACCGGCGTAAGCCCGGTACGGTTGGCCACGTGCGTGGGGGTGTGGCTTACCGGCTTAAGCTCGGTACAGTTGACAACATGCAATGCTTACTGCCACCTCCTCAGCAGACGCAACACTTCGTTACCTTTCGCGCTGGGGCCACTGTTACTTTTCAAGGCACCGCCATTTGTTTTATTAAACATGATCCCGTGATGGGGGCGGGGCTTACCGGCTTAAGCCCGGTACAGTCGGCAACTTACAGTGCATTGCATAGCGTCGGTGCCGGGGGCGGGGCTTACCGCGATGGGGCGGGGCTTACCGGCTTAAGCCCGGTACAGATGGAAACATGCAGTGCATTGCATAGCGTCGGTGCCGGGGGAGGGGCTTACGGCGATGGGGGCGGGGCTTACCGGCTTAAGCCCGGTACAGTCGGCAACATACAGTGCATTGCATAGCGTCGTGCCGGGGGCGGGGCTTACCGCGATGGGGCGGGGCTTACCGGCTTAAGCCCGGTACAGTCGGCAACTTGCAGTGCATTGCATAGCGTCGGTGCCGGGGGCGGGGCTTACCGCGATGGGGCGGGGCTTACCGGCTTAAGCCCGGTACAGATGGAAACATGCAGTGCATTGCATAGCGTCGGTGCCGGGGGCGGGGCTTACGGCGATGGGGGTTGGGCTTACCGGCTTAAGCCCGGTACAGTCGGCAACATACAGTGCATTGCATAGCGTCGTGCCGGGGGCGGGGCTTACCGCGATTGGGGCGGGGCTTACCGCGTCATGCCCGGTACAGTGTGCAACTATGGCAACATGCAATGCTTACTGTCACCTTTTCAGCAGACGCAACCCATCATTTCCTTTGGCGCTGAAGCGGCTGCTACTTCTCATGGCATAGCACCGCCACTTGTTTTTTAAACATGCCCCCATTCAAATGGCATCGGAGTAAAGGCAGCACGGTGGCTCAGTGGTTAGCACAGTAGCCTTGCAGCGCTGGGGTCCTGGGTTCAAATCCCACTAAGGGCAACATCTGCAAAGTGTATGTTCTCTCTGTGTTTGCGTGGGTTTCGTCTGGGTACTCCGGTTTCCTCTCACACCCAAAAACAAACATTAAATATAAAAAAAACAAATTGCATTGCAGTGCATTACATAGCATTGGGTTGGCGCAGGGGGCGTGGCTTACCGGCGTAAGCCCGGTACGGTTGGCCACGTGCATTGGGTGGGGGTGTGGCTTACCGGCTTAAGCTCGGTACAGTTGACAACATGCAATGCTTACTGCCACCTCTTCAGCAGACGCAACACTTCGTTACCTTTCGCGCTGGGGCCACTGTTACTTTTCAAGGCACCGCCATTTGTTTTATTAAACATGATCCCGTGATGGGGGCGGGGCTTACCGGCTTAAGCCCGGTACAGTCGGCAACTTACAGTGCATTGCATAGCGTCGGTGCGGGGGGCGGGGCTTACCGCGATGGGGCGGGGCTTACCGGCTTAAGCCCGGTACAGTCGGCAACTTGCAGTGCATTGCATAGCGTCGGTGCGGGGGGCGGGGCTTACCGCGATGGGGCGGGGCTTACCGGCTTAAGCCCGGTACAGTCGGCAACTTGCAGTGCATTGCATAGCGTCGGTGCCGGGGGCGGGGCTTACCGCGATGGGGCGGGGCTTACCGGCTTAAGCCCGGTACAGATGGAAACATGCAGTGCATTGCATAGCGTCGGTGCCGGGGGAGGGGCTTACGGCGATGGGGGTTGGGCTTACCGGCTTAAGCCCGGTACAGTCGGCAACATACAGTGCATTGCATAGCGTCGTGCCGGGGGCGGGGCTTACCGCGATGGGGCGGGGCTTACCGGCTTAAGCCCGGTACAGTCGGCAACTTGCAGTGCATTGCATAGCGTCGGTGCCGGGGGCGGGGCTTACCGCGATGGGGCGGGGCTTACCGGCTTAAGCCCGGTACAGATGGAAACATGCAGTGCATTGCATAGCGTCGGTGCCGGGGGAGGGGCTTACGGCGATGGGGGTTGGGCTTACCGGCTTAAGCCCGGTACAGTCGGCAACATACAGTGCATTGCATAGCGTCGTGCCGGGGGCGGGGCTTACCGCGATTGGGGTGGGGCTTACCGCGTCATGCCCGGTACAGTGTGCAACTATGGCAACATGCAATGCTTACTGTCACCTTTTCAGCAGACGCAACCCATCATTTCCTTTGGCGCTGAAGCGGCTGCTACTTCTCATGGCATAGCACCGCCACTTGTTTTTTAAACATGCCCCCATTCAAATGGCATCGGAGTAAAGGCAGCACGGTGGCTCAGTGGTTAGCACAGTAGCCTTGCAGCGCTGGGGTCCTGGGTTCAAATCCCACTAAGGGCAACATCTGCAAAGTGTATGTTCTCTCTGTGTTTGCGTGGGTTTCGTCTGGGTACTCCGGTTTCCTCTCACACTCAAAAACAAACATTAAATATAAAAAAAACAAATTGCATTGCAGTGCATTACATAGCATTGGGTTGGCGCAGGGGGCGTGGCTTACCGGCGTAAGCCCGGTACGGTTGGCCACGTGCATTGGGTGGGGGTGTGGCTTACCGGCTTAAGCTCGGTACAGTTGACAACATGCAATGCTTACTGCCACCTCTTCAGCAGACGCAACACTTCGTTACCTTTCGCGCTGGGGCCACTGTTACTTTTCAAGGCACCGCCATTTGTTTTATTAAACATGATCCCGTGATGGGGGCGGGGCTTACCGGCTTAAGCCCGGTACAGTCGGCAACTTACAGTGCATTGCATAGCGTCGGTGCGGGGGGCGGGGCTTACCGCGATGGGGCGGGGCTTACCGGCTTAAGCCCGGTACAGTCGGCAACTTGCAGTGCATTGCATAGCGTCGGTGCGGGGGGCGGGGCTTACCGCGATGGGGCGGGGCTTACCGGCTTAAGCCCGGTACAGTCGGCAACTTGCAGTGCATTGCATAGCGTCGGTGCCGGGGGCGGGGCTTACCGCGATGGGGCGGGGCTTACCGGCTTAAGCCCGGTACAGATGGAAACATGCAGTGCATTGCATAGCGTCGGTGCCGGGGGAGGGGCTTACGGCGATGGGGGTTGGGCTTACCGGCTTAAGCCCGGTACAGTCGGCAACATACAGTGCATTGCATAGCGTCGTGCCGGGGGCGGGGCTTACCGCGATGGGGCGGGGCTTACCGGCTTAAGCCCGGTACAGTCGGCAACTTGCAGTGCATTGCATAGCGTCGGTGCCGGGGGCGGGGCTTACCGCGATGGGGCGGGGCTTACCGGCTTAAGCCCGGTACAGATGGAAACATGCAGTGCATTGCATAGCGTCGGTGCCGGGGGAGGGGCTTACGGCGATGGGGGTTGGGCTTACCGGCTTAAGCCCGGTACAGTCGGCAACATACAGTGCATTGCATAGCGTCGTGCCGGGGGCGGGGCTTACCGCGATTGGGGTGGGGCTTACCGCGTCATGCCCGGTACAGTGTGCAACTATGGCAACATGCAATGCTTACTGTCACCTTTTCAGCAGACGCAACCCATCATTTCCTTTGGCGCTGAAGCGGCTGCTACTTCTCATGGCATAGCACCGCCACTTGTTTTTTAAACATGCCCCCATTCAAATGGCATCGGAGTAAAGGCAGCACGGTGGCTCAGTGGTTAGCACAGTAGCCTTGCAGCGCTGGGGTCCTGGGTTCAAATCCCACTAAGGGCAACATCTGCAAAGTGTATGTTCTCTCTGTGTTTGCGTGGGTTTCTTCTGGGTACTCCGGTTTCCTCTCACACCCAAAAACAAACATTAAATATAAAAAAAACAAATTGCATTGCAGTGCATTACATAGCATTGGGTTGGCGCAGGGGGCGTGGCTTACCGGCGTAAGCCCGGTACGGTTGGCCACGTGCGTGGGGGTGTGGCTTACCGGCTTAAGCTCGGTACAGTTGACAACATGCAATGCTTACTGCCACCTCCTCAGCAGACGCAACACTTCGTTACCTTTCGCGCTGGGGCCACTGTTACTTTCCAAGGCACCGCCATTTGTTTTATTAAACATGATCCCGTGATGGGGGCGGGGCTTACCGGCTTAAGCCCGGTACAGTCGGCAACTTACAGTGCATTGCATAGCGTCGGTGCCGGGGGCGGGGCTTACCGCGATGGGGCGGGGCTTACCGGCTTAAGCCCGGTACAGTCGGCAACTTGCAGTGCATTGCATAGCGTCGGTGCGGGGGGCGGGGCTTACCGCGATGGGGCTGGGCTTACCGGCTTAAGCCCGGTACAGTCGGCAACTTGCAGTGCATTGCATAGCGTCGGTGCGGGGGGCGGGGCTTACCGCGATGGGGCGGGGCTTACCGGCTTAAGCCCGGTACAGTCGGCAACTTGCAGTGCATTGCATAGCGTCGGTGCCGGGGGCGGGGCTTACCGCGATGGGGCGGGGCTTACCGGCTTAAGCCCGGTACAGACGGCAACCTGCAGTGCATTGCATAGCGTCGGTGCCGGGGGCGGGGCTTACGGCGATGGGGGTTGGGCTTACCGGCTTAAGCCCGGTACAGTCGGCAACATACAGTGCATTGCATAGCGTCGTGCCGGGGGCGGGGCTTACCGCGATTGGGGCGGGGCTTACCGCGTCATGCCCGGTACAGTGTGCAACTATGGCAACATGCAATGCTTACTGTCACCTTTTCAGCAGACGCAACCCATCATTTCCTTTGGCGCTGAAGCGGCTGCTACTTCTCATGGCATAGCACCGCCACTTGTTTTTTAAACATGCCCCCATTCAAATGGCATCGGAGTAAAGGCAGCATGGTGGCTCAGTGGTTAGCACAGTAGCCTTGCAGCGCTGGGGTCCTGGGTTCAAATCCCACTAAGGGCAACATCTGCAAAGTGTATGTTCTCTCTGTGTTTGCGTGGGTTTCGTCTGGGTACTCCGGTTTCCTCTCACACCCAAAAACAAACATTAAATATAAAAAAAACAAATTGCATTGCAGTGCATTACATAGCATTGGGTTGGCGCAGGGGGCGTGGCTTACCGGCGTAAGCCCGGTACGGTTGGCCACGTGCATTGGGTGGGGGTGTGGCTTACCGGCTTAAGCTCGGTACAGTTGACAACATGCAATGCTTACTGCCACCTCTTCAGCAGACGCAACACTTCGTTACCTTTCGCGCTGGGGCCACTGTTACTTTTCAAGGCACCGCCATTTGTTTTATTAAACATGATCCCGTGATGGGGGCGGGGCTTACCGGCTTAAGCCCGGTACAGTCGGCAACTTACAGTGCATTGCATAGCGTCGGTGCGGGGGGCGGGGCTTACCGCGATGGGGCGGGGCTTACCGGCTTAAGCCCGGTACAGTCGGCAACTTGCAGTGCATTGCATAGCGTCGGTGCGGGGGGCGGGGCTTACCGCGATGGGGCGGGGCTTACCGGCTTAAGCCCGGTACAGTCGGCAACATGCAGTGCATTGCATAGCGTCGGTGCCAGGGGGCGGGGCTTACCGCGATGGGGCGGGGCTTACCGGCTTAAGCCCGGTACAGATGGAAACATGCAGTGCATTGCATAGCGTCGGTGCGGGGGGAGGGGCTTACGGCGATGGGGGTTGGGCTTACCGGCTTAAGCCCGGTACAGTCGGCAACATACAGTGCATTGCATAGCGTCGTGCCGGGGGCGGGGCTTACCGCGATGGGGCGGGGCTTACCGGCTTAAGCCCGGTACAGTCGGCAACTTGCAGTGCATTGCATAGCGTCGGTGCCGGGGGCGGGGCTTACCGCGATGGGGCGGGGCTTACCGGCTTAAGCCCGGTACAGATGGAAACATGCAGTGCATTGCATAGCGTCGGTGCCGGGGGAGGGGCTTACGGCGATGGGGGTTGGGCTTACCGGCTTAAGCCCGGTACAGTCGGCAACATACAGTGCATTGCATAGCGTCGTGCCGGGGGCGGGGCTTACCGCGATTGGGGTGGGGCTTACCGCGTCATGCCCGGTACAGTGTGCAACTATGGCAACATGCAATGCTTACTGTCACCTTTTCAGCAGACGCAACCCATCATTTCCTTTGGCGCTGAAGCGGCTGCTACTTCTCATGGCATAGCACCGCCACTTGTTTTTTAAACATGCCCCCATTCAAATGGCATCGGAGTAAAGGCAGCACGGTGGCTCAGTGGTTAGCACAGTAGCCTTGCAGCGCTGGGGTCCTGGGTTCAAATCCCACTAAGGGCAACATCTGCAAAGTGTATGTTCTCTCTGTGTTTGCGTGGGTTTCTTCTGGGTACTCCGGTTTCCTCTCACACCCAAAAACAAACATTAAATATAAAAAAAACAAATTGCATTGCAGTGCATTACATAGCATTGGGTTGGCGCAGGGGGCGTGGCTTACCGGCGTAAGCCCGGTACGGTTGGCCACGTGCGTGGGGGGTGTGGCTTACCGGCTTAAGCTCGGTACAGTTGACAACATGCAATGCTTACTGCCACCTCCTCAGCAGACGCAACACTTCGTTACCTTTCGCGCTGGGGCCACTGTTACTTTTCAAGGCACCGCCATTTGTTTTATTAAACATGATCCCGTGATGGGGGCGGGGCTTACCGGCTTAAGCCCGGTACAGTCGGCAACTTACAGTGCATTGCATAGCGTCGGTGCCGGGGGCGGGGCTTACCGCGATGGGGCGGGGCTTACCGGCTTAAGCCCGGTACAGATGGAAACATGCAGTGCATTGCATAGCGTCGGTGCCGGGGGAGGGGCTTACGGCGATGGGGGTTGGGCTTACCGGCTTAAGCCCGGTACAGTCGGCAACATACAGTGAATTGCATAGCGTCGTGCCGGGGGCGGGGCTTACCGCGATGGGGCGGGGCTTACCGGCTTAAGCCCGGTACAGTCGGCAACTTGCAGTGCATTGCATAGCGTCGGTGCCGGGGGCGGGGCTTACCGCGATGGGGCGGGGCTTACCGGCTTAAGCCCGGTACAGATGGAAACATGCAGTGCATTGCATAGCGTCGGTGCCGGGGGCGGGGCTTACGGCGATGGGGGTTGGGCTTACCGGCTTAAGCCCGGTACAGTCGGCAACATACAGTGCATTGCATAGCGTCGTGCCGGGGGCGGGGCTTACCGCGATTGGGGCGGGGCTTACCGCGTCATGCCCGGTACAGTGTGCAACTATGGCAACATGCAATGCTTACTGTCACCTTTTCAGCAGACGCAACCCATCATTTCCTTTGGCGCTGAAGCGGCTGCTACTTCTCATGGCATAGCACCGCCACTTGTTTTTTAAACATGCCCCCATTCAAATGGCATCGGAGTAAAGGCAGCACGGTGGCTCAGTGGTTAGCACAGTAGCCTTGCAGCGCTGGGGTCCTGGGTTCAAATCCCACTAAGGGCAACATCTGCAAAGTGTATGTTCTCTCTGTGTTTGCGTGGGTTTCGTCTGGGTACTCCGGTTTCCTCTCACACCCAAAAACAAACATTAAATATAAAAAAAACAAATTGCATTGCAGTGCATTACATAGCATTGGGTTGGCGCAGGGGGCGTGGCTTACCGGCGTAAGCCCGGTACGGTTGGCCACGTGCATTGGGTGGGGGTGTGGCTTACCGGCTTAAGCTCGGTACAGTTGACAACATGCAATGCTTACTGCCACCTCTTCAGCAGACGCAACACTTCGTTACCTTTCGCGCTGGGGCCACTGTTACTTTTCAAGGCACCGCCATTTGTTTTATTAAACATGATCCCGTGATGGGGGCGGGGCTTACCGGCTTAACCCCGGTACAGTCGGCAACTTACAGTGCATTGCATAGCGTCGGTGCGGGGGGCGGGGCTTACCGCGATGGGGCGGGGCTTACCGGCTTAAGCCCGGTACAGTCGGCAACTTGCAGTGCATTGCATAGCGTCGGTGCGGGGGGCGGGGCTTACCGCGATGGGGCGGGGCTTACCGGCTTAAGCCCGGTACAGTCGGCAACTTGCAGTGCATTGCATAGCGTCGGTGCCGGGGGCGGGGCTTACCGCGATGGGGCGGGGCTTACCGGCTTAAGCCCGGTACAGATGGAAACATGCAGTGCATTGCATAGCGTCGGTGCCGGGGGAGGGGCTTACGGCGATGGGGGTTGGGCTTACCGGCTTAAGCCCGGTACAGTCGGCAACATACAGTGCATTGCATAGCGTCGTGCCGGGGGCGGGGCTTACCGCGATGGGGCGGGGCTTACCGGCTTAAGCCCGGTACAGTCGGCAACTTGCAGTGCATTGCATAGCGTCGGTGCCGGGGGCGGGGCTTACCGCGATGGGGCGGGGCTTACCGGCTTAAGCCCGGTACAGATGGAAACATGCAGTGCATTGCATAGCGTCGGTGCCGGGGGAGGGGCTTACGGCGATGGGGGTTGGGCTTACCGGCTTAAGCCCGGTACAGTCGGCAACATACAGTGCATTGCATAGCGTCGTGCCGGGGGCGGGGCTTACCGCGATTGGGGTGGGGCTTACCGCGTCATGCCCGGTACAGTGTGCAACTATGGCAACATGCAATGCTTACTGTCACCTTTTCAGCAGACGCAACCCATCATTTCCTTTGGCGCTGAAGCGGCTGCTACTTCTCATGGCATAGCACCGCCACTTGTTTTTTAAACATGCCCCCATTCAAATGGCATCGGAGTAAAGGCAGCACGGTGGCTCAGTGGTTAGCACAGTAGCCTTGCAGCGCTGGGGTCCTGGGTTCAAATCCCACTAAGGGCAACATCTGCAAAGTGTATGTTCTCTCTGTGTTTGCGTGGGTTTCGTCTGGGTACTCCGGTTTCCTCTCACACTCAAAAACAAACATTAAATATAAAAAAAACAAATTGCATTGCAGTGCATTACATAGCATTGGGTTGGCGCAGGGGGCGTGGCTTACCGGCGTAAGCCCGGTACGGTTGGCCACGTGCATTGGGTGGGGGTGTGGCTTACCGGCTTAAGCTCGGTACAGTTGACAACATGCAATGCTTACTGCCACCTCTTCAGCAGACGCAACACTTCGTTACCTTTCGCGCTGGGGCCACTGTTACTTTTCAAGGCACCGCCATTCGTTTTATTAAACATGATCCCGTGATGGGGGCGGGGCTTACCGGCTTAAGCCCGGTACAGTCGGCAACTTACAGTGCATTGCATAGCGTCGGTGCGGGGGGCGGGGCTTACCGCGATGGGGCGGGGCTTACCGGCTTAAGCCCGGTACAGTCGGCAACTTGCAGTGCATTGCATAGCGTCGGTGCGGGGGGCGGGGCTTACCGCGATGGGGCGGGGCTTACCGGCTTAAGCCCGGTACAGTCGGCAACTTGCAGTGCATTGCATAGCGTCGGTGCGGGGGGCGGGGCTTACCGCGATGGGGCGGGGCTTACCGGCTTAAGCCCGGTACAGATGGAAACATGCAGTGCATTGCATAGCGTCGGTGCCGGGGGGAGGGGCTTACGGCGATGGGGGTTGGGCTTACCGGCTTAAGCCCGGTACAGTCGGCAACATACAGTGCATTGCATAGCGTCGTGCCGGGGGCGGGGCTTACCGCGGTGGGGCGGGGCTTACCGGCTTAAGCCCGGTACAGTCGGCAACTTGCAGTGCATTGCATAGCGTCGGTGCCGGGGGCGGGGCTTACCGCGATGGGGCGGGGCTTACCGGCTTAAGCCCGGTACAGATGGAAACATGCAGTGCATTGCATAGCGTCGGTGCCGGGGGAGGGGCTTACGGCGATGGGGGTTGGGCTTACCGGCTTAAGCCCGGTACAGTCGGCAACATACAGTGCATTGCATAGCGTCGTGCCGGGGGCGGGGCTTACCGCGATTGGGGTGGGGCTTACCGCGTCATGCCCGGTACAGTGTGCAACTATGGCAACATGCAATGCTTACTGTCACCTTTTCAGCAGACGCAACCCATCATTTCCTTTGGCGCTGAAGCGGCTGCTACTTCTCATGGCATAGCACCGCCACTTGTTTTTTAAACATGCCCCCATTCAAATGGCATCGGAGTAAAGGCAGCACGGTGGCTCAGTGGTTAGCACAGTAGCCTTGCAGCGCTGGGGTCCTGGGTTCAAATCCCACTAAGGGCAACATCTGCAAAGTGTATGTTCTCTCTGTGTTTGCGTGGGTTTCTTCTGGGTACTCCGGTTTCCTCTCACACCCAAAAACAAACATTAAATATAAAAAAAACAAATTGCATTGCAGTGCATTACATAGCATTGGGTTGGAGCAGGGGGCGTGGCTTACCGGCGTAAGCCCGGTACGGTTGGCCACGTGCGTGGGGGTGTGGCTTACCGGCTTAAGCTCGGTACAGTTGACAACATGCAATGCTTACTGCCACCTCCTCAGCAGACGCAACACTTCGTTACCTTTCGCGCTGGGGCCACTGTTACTTTCCAAGGCACCGCCATTTGTTTTATTAAACATGATCCCGTGATGGGGGCGGGGCTTACCGGCTTAAGCCCGGTACAGTCGGCAACTTACAGTGCATTGCATAGCGTCGGTGCCGGGGGCGGGGCTTACCGCGATGGGGCGGGGCTTACCGGCTTAAGCCCGGTACAGTCGGCAACTTGCAGTGCATTGCATAGCGTCGGTGCGGGGGGCGGGGCTTACCGCGATGGGGCTGGGCTTACCGGCTTAAGCCCGGTACAGTCGGCAACTTGCAGTGCATTGCATCGCGTCGGTGCGGGGGGCGGGGCTTACCGCGATGGGGCGGGGCTTACCGGCTTAAGCCCGGTACAGTGGGCAACTTGCAGTGCATTGCATAGCGTCGGTGCCGGGGGCGGGGCTTACCGCGATGGGGCGGGGCTTACCGGCTTAAGCCCGGTACAGATGGAAACATGCAGTGCATTGCATAGCGTCGGTGCCGGGGGCGGGGCTTACGGCGATGGGGGTTGGGCTTACCGGCTTAAGCCCGGTACAGTCGGCAACATACAGTGCATTGCATAGCGTCGTGCCGGGGGCGGGGCTTACCGCGATTGGGGCGGGGCTTACCGCGTCATGCCCGGTACAGTGTGCAACTATGGCAACATGCAATGCTTACTGTCACCTTTTCAGCAGACGCAACCCATCATTTCCTTTGGCGCTGAAGCGGCTGCTACTTCTCATGGCATAGCACCGCCACTTGTTTTTTAAACATGCCCCCATTCAAATGGCATCGGAGTAAAGGCAGCACGGTGGCTCAGTGGTTAGCACAGTAGCCTTGCAGCGCTGGGGTCCTGGGTTCAAATCCCACTAAGGGCAACATCTGCAAAGTGTATGTTCTCTCTGTGTTTGCGTGGGTTTCGTCTGGGTACTCCGGTTTCCTCTCACACCCAAAAACAAACATTAAATATAAAAAAAACAAATTGCATTGCAGTGCATTACATAGCATTGGGTTGGCGCAGGGGGCGTGGCTTACCGGCGTAAGCCCGGTACGGTTGGCCACGTGCGTGGGGGTGTGGCTTACCGGCTTAAGCTCGGTACAGTTGACAACATGCAATGCTTACTGCCACCTCCTCAGCAGACGCAACACTTCGTTACCTTTCGCGCTGGGGCCACTGTTACTTTTCAAGGCACCGCCATTTGTTTTATTAAACATGATCCCGTGATGGGGGCGGGGCTTACCGGCTTAAGCCCGGTACAGTCGGCAACTTACAGTGCATTGCATAGCGTCGGTGCCGGGGGCGGGGCTTACCGCGATGGGGCGGGGCTTACCGGCTTAAGCCCGGTACAGTCGGCAACTTGCAGTGCATTGCATAGCGTCGGTGCCGGGGGCGGGGCTTACAGCGATGGGGCGGGGCTTACCGGCTTAAGCCCGGTACAGTCGGCAACTTGCAGTGCATTGCATAGCGTCGGTGCGGGGGGCGGGGCTTACCGCGATGGGGCGGGGCTTACCGGCTTAAGCCCGGTACAGTCGGCAACTTGCAGTGCATTGCATAGCGTCGGTGCCGGGGGCGGGGCTTACCGCGATGGGGCGGGGCTTACCGGCTTAAGCCCGGTACAGATGGAAACATGCAGTGCATTGCATAGCGTCGGTGCCGGGGGAGGGGCTTACGGCGTTGGGGGTTGGGCTTACCGGCTTAAGCCCGGTACAGTCGGCAACATACAGTGCATTGCATAGCGTCGTGCCGGGGGCGGGGCTTACCGCGATGGGGCGGGGCTTACCGGCTTAAGCCCGGTACAGTCGGCAACTTGCAGTGCATTGCATAGCGTCGGTGCCGGGGGCGGGGCTTAACGCGATGGGGCGGGGCTTACCGGCTTAAGCCCGGTACAGATGGAAACATGCAGTGCATTGCATAGCGTCGGTGCCGGGGGGGAGGGGCTTACGGCGATGGGGGTTGGGCTTACCGGCTTAAGCCCGGTACAGTCGGCAACATACAGTGCATTGCATAGCGTCGTGCCGGGGGCGGGGCTTACCGCGATTGGGGCGGGGCTTACCGCGTCATGCCCGGTACAGTGTGCAACTATGGCAACATGCAATGCTTACTGTCACCTTTTCAGCAGACGCAACCCATCATTTCCTTTGGCGCTGAAGCGGCTGCTACTTCTCATGGCATAGCACCGCCACTTGTTTTTTAAACATGCCCCCATTCAAATGGCATCGGAGTAAAGGCAGCACGGTGGCTCAGTGGTTAGCACAGTAGCCTTGCAGCGCTGGGGTCCTGGGTTCAAATCCCACTAAGGGCAACATCTGCAAAGTGTATGTTCTCTCTGTGTTTGCGTGGGTTTCTTCTGGGTACTCCGGTTTCCTCTCACACCCAAAAACAAACATTAAATATAAAAAAAACAAATTGCATTGCAGTGCATTACATAGCATTGGGTTGGCGCAGGGGGCGTGGCTTACCGGCGTAAGCCCGGTACGGTTGGCCACGTGCGTGGGGGTGTGGCTTACCGGCTTAAGCTCGGTACAGTTGACAACATGCAATGCTTACTGCCACCTCCTCAGCAGACGCAACACTTCGTTACCTTTCGCGCTGGGGCCACTGTTACTTTTCAAGGCACCGCCATTTGTTTTATTAAACATGATCCCGTGATGGGGGCGGGGCTTACCGGCTTAAGCCCGGTACAGTCGGCAACTTACAGTGCATTGCATAGCGTCGGTGCCGGGGGCGGGGCTTACCGCGATGGGGCGGGGCTTACCGGCTTAAGCCCGGTACAGTCGGCAACTTGCAGTGCATTGCATAGCGTCGGTGCCGGGGGCGGGGCTTACAGCGATGGGGCGGGGCTTACCGGCTTAAGCCCGGTACAGTCGGCAACTTGCAGTGCATTGCATAGCGTCGGTGCGGGGGGCGGGGCTTACCGCGATGGGGCGGGGCTTACCGGCTTAAGCCCGGTACAGTCGGCAACTTGCAGTGCATTGCATAGCGTCGGTGCGGGGGGCGGGGCTTACCGCGATGGGGCGGGGCTTACCGGCTTAAGCCCGGTACAGTCGGCAACTTGCAGTGCATTGCATAGCGTCGGTGCCGGGGGCGGGGCTTACCGCGATGGGGCGGGGCTTACCGGCTTAAGCCCGGTACAGATGGAAACATGCAGTGCATTGCATAGCGTCGGTGCCGGGGGAGGGGCTTACGGCGATGGGGGTTGGGCTTACCGGCTTAAGCCCGGTACAGTCGGCAACATACAGTGCATTGCATAGCGTCGTGCCGGGGGCGGGGCTTACCGCGATTGGGGCGGGGCTTACCGCGTCATGCCCGGTACAGTGTGCAACTATGGCAACATGCAATGCTTACTGTCACCTTTTCAGCAGACGCAACCCATCATTTCCTTTGGCGCTGAAGCGGCTGCTACTTCTCATGGCATAGCACCGCCACTTGTTTTTTAAACATGCCCCCATTCAAATGGCATCGGAGTAAAGGCAGCACGGTGGCTCAGTGGCTAGCACAGTAGCCTTGCAGCGCTGGGGTCCTGGGTTCAAATCCCACTAAGGGCAACATCTGCAAAGTGTATGTTCTCTCTGTGTTTGCGTGGGTTTCGTCTGGGTACTCCGGTTTCCTCTCACACCCAAAAACAAACATTAAATATAAAAAAAACAAATTGCATTGCAGTGCATTACATAGCATTGGGTTGGCGCAGGGGGCGTGGCTTACCGGCGTAAGCCCGGTACGGTTGGCCACGTGCATTGGGTGGGGGTGTGGCTTACCGGCTTAAGCTCGGTACAGTTGACAACATGCAATGCTTACTGCCACCTCTTCAGCAGACGCAACACTTCGTTACCTTTCGCGCTGGGGCCACTGTTACTTTTCAAGGCACCGCCATTTGTTTTATTAAACATGATCCCGTGATGGGGGCGGGGCTTACCGGCTTAAGCCCGGTACAGTCGGCAACTTACAGTGCATTGCATAGCGTCGGTGCGGGGGGCGGGGCTTACCGCGATAAGGCGGGGCTTACCGGCTTAAGCCCGGTACAGTCGGCAACTTGCAGTGCATTGCATAGCGTCGGTGCGGGGGGCGGGGCTTACCGCGATGGGGCGGGGCTTACCGGCTTAAGCCCGGTACAGTCGGCAACTTGCAGTGCATTGCATAGCGTCGGTGCCGGGGGCGGGGCTTACCGCGATGGGGCGGGGCTTACCGGCTTAAGCCCGGTACAGATGGAAACATGCAGTGCATTGCATAGCGTCGGTGCCGGGGGAGGGGCTTACGGCGATGGGGGTTGGGCTTACCGGCTTAAGCCCGGTACAGTCGGCAACATACAGTGCATTGCATAGCGTCGTGCCGGGGGCGGGGCTTACCGCGATGGGGCGGGGCTTACCGGCTTAAGCCCGGTACAGTCGGCAACTTGCAGTGCATTGCATAGCGTCGGTGCCGGGGGCGGGGCTTACCGCGATGGGGCGGGGCTTACCGGCTTAAGCCCGGTACAGATGGAAACATGCAGTGCATTGCATAGCGTCGGTGCCGGGGGAGGGGCTTACGGCGATGGGGGTTGGGCTTACCGGCTTAAGCCCGGTACAGTCGGCAACATACAGTGCATTGCATAGCGTCGTGCCGGGGGCGGGGCTTACCGCGATTGGGGTGGGGCTTACCGCGTCATGCCCGGTACAGTGTGCAACTATGGCAACATGCAATGCTTACTGTCACCTTTTCAGCAGACGCAACCCATCATTTCCTTTGGCGCTGAAGCGGCTGCTACTTCTCATGGCATAGCACCGCCACTTGTTTTTTAAACATGCCCCCATTCAAATGGCATCGGAGTAAAGGCAGCACGGTGGCTCAGTGGTTAGCACAGTAGCCTTGCAGCGCTGGGGTCCTGGGTTCAAATCCCACTAAGGGCAACATCTGCAAAGTGTATGTTCTCTCTGTGTTTGCGTGGGTTTCTTCTGGGTACTCCGGTTTCCTCTCACACCCAAAAACAAACATTAAATATAAAAAAAACAAATTGCATTGCAGTGCATTACATAGCATTGGGTTGGCGCAGGGGGCGTGGCTTACCGGCGTAAGCCCGGTACGGTTGGCCACGTGCGTGGGGGTGTGGCTTACCGGCTTAAGCTCGGTACAGTTGACAACATGCAATGCTTACTGCCACCTCCTCAGCAGACGCAACACTTCGTTACCTTTCGCGCTGGGGCCACTGTTACTTTTCAAGGCACCGCCATTTGTTTTATTAAACATGATCCCGTGATGGGGGCGGGGCTTACCGGCTTAAGCCCGGTACAGTCGGCAACTTACAGTGCATTGCATAGCGTCGGTGCCGGGGGCGGGGCTTACCGCGATGGGGCGGGGCTTACCGGCTTAAGCCCGGTACAGTCGGCAACTTGCAGTGCATTGCATAGCGTCGGTGCCGGGGGCGGGGCTTACAGCGATGGGGCGGGGCTTACCGGCTTAAGCCCGGTACAGTCGGCAACTTGCAGTGCATTGCATAGCGTCGGTGCCGGGGGCGGGGCTTACCGCGATGGGGCGGGGCTTACCGGCTTAAGCCCGGTACAGTCGGCAACTTGCAGTGCATTGCATAGCGTCGGTGCGGGGGGCGGGGCTTACCGCGATGGGGCGGGGCTTACCGGCTTAAGCCCGGTACAGTCGGCAACTTGCAGTGCATTGCATAGCGTCGGTGCGGGGGGCGGGGCTTACCGCGATGGGGCGGGGCTTACCGGCTTAAGCCCGGTACAGTCGGCAACTTGCAGTGCATTGCATAGCGTCGGTGCGGGGGGCGGGGCTTACCGCGATGGGGCGGGGCTTACCGGCTTAAGCCCGGTACAGTCGGCAACTTGCAGTGCATTGCATAGCGTCGGTGCCGGGGGCGGGGCTTACCGCGATGGGGCGGGGCTTACCGGCTTAAGCCCGGTACAGATGGAAACATGCAGTGCATTGCATAGCGTCGGTGCCGGGGGAGGGGCTTACGGCGATGGGGGTTGGGCTTACCGGCTTAAGCCCGGTACAGTCGGCAACATACAGTGCATTGCATAGCGTCGTGCCGGGGGCGGGGCTTACCGCGATTGGGGCGGGGCTTACCGCGTCATGCCCGGTACAGTGTGCAACTATGGCAACATGCAATGCTTACTGTCACCTTTTCAGCAGACGCAACCCATCATTTCCTTTGGCGCTGAAGCGGCTGCTACTTCTCATGGCATAGCACCGCCACTTGTTTTTTAAACATGCCCCCATTCAAATGGCATCGGAGTAAAGGCAGCACGGTGGCTCAGTGGTTAGCACAGTAGCCTTGCAGCGCTGGGGTCCTGGGTTCAAATCCCACTAAGGGCAACATCTGCAAAGTGTATGTTCTCTCTGTGTTTGCGTGGGTTTCTTCTGGGTACTCCGGTTTCCTCTCACACCCAAAAACAAACATTAAATATAAAAAAAACAAATTGCATTGCAGTGCATTACATAGCATTGGGTTGGCGCAGGGGGCGTGGCTTACCGGCGTAAGCCCGGTACGGTTGGCCACGTGCGTGGGGGTGTGGCTTACCGGCTTAAGCTCGGTACAGTTGACAACATGCAATGCTTACTGCCACCTCCTCAGCAGACGCAACACTTCGTTACCTTTCGCGCTGGGGCCACTGTTACTTTTCAAGGCACCGCCATTTGTTTTATTAAACATGATCCCGTGATGGGGGCGGGGCTTACCGGCTTAAGCCCGGTACAGTCGGCAACATACAGTGCATTGCATAGCGTCGGTGCCGGGGGCGGGGCTTACCGCGATGGGGCGGGGCTTACCGGCTTAAGCCCGGTACAGTCGGCAACTTGCAGTGCATTGCATAGCGTCGGTGCCGGGGGCGGGGCTTACCGCGATGGGGCGGGGCTTACCGGCTTAAGCCCGGTACAGATGGAAACATGCAGTGCATTGCATAGCGTCGGTGCCGGGGGAGGGGCTTACGGCGATGGGGGCGGGGCTTACCGGCTTAAGCCCGGTACAGTCGGCAACATACAGTGCATTGCATAGCGTCGTGCCGGGGGCGGGGCTTACCGCGATTGGGGTGGGGCTTACCGCGTCATGCCCGGTACAGTGTGCAACTATGGCAACATGCAATGCTTACTGTCACCTTTTCAGCAGACGCAACCCATCATTTCCTTTGGCGCTGAAGCGGCTGCTACTTCTCATGGCATAGCACCGCCACTTGTTTTTTAAACATGCCCCCATTCAAATGGCATCGGAGTAAAGGCAGCACGGTGGCTCAGTGGTTAGCACAGTAGCCTTGCAGCGCTGGGGTCCTGGGTTCAAATCCCACTAAGGGCAACATCTGCAAAGTGTATGTTCTCTCTGTGTTTGCGTGGGTTTCTTCTGGGTACTCCGGTTTCCTCTCACACCCAAAAACAAACATTAAATATAAAAAAAACAAATTGCATTGCAGTGCATTACATAGCATTGGGTTGGCGCAGGGGGCGTGGCTTACCGGCGTAAGCCCGGTACGGTTGGCCACGTGCGTGGGGGTGTGGCTTACCGGCTTAAGCTCGGTACAGTTGACAACATGCAATGCTTACTGCCACCTCCTCAGCAGACGCAACACTTCGTTACCTTTCGCGCTGGGGCCACTGTTACTTTTCAAGGCACCGCCATTTGTTTTATTAAACATGATCCCGTGATGGGGGCGGGGCTTACCGGCTTAAGCCCGGTACAGTCGGCAACTTACAGTGCATTGCATAGCGTCGGTGCCGGGGGCGGGGCTTACCGCGATGGGGCGGGGCTTACCGGCTTAAGCCCGGTACAGTCGGCAACTTGCAGTGCATTGCATAGCGTCGGTGCCGGGGGCGGGGCTTACAGCGAGGGGGCGGGGCCTACCGGCTTAAGCCCGGTACAGTCGGCAACTTGCAGTGCATTGCATAGCGTCGGTGCGGGGGGCGGGGCTTACCGCGATGGGGCGGGGCTTACCGGCTTAAGCCCGGTACAGTCGGCAACTTGCAGTGCATTGCATAGCGTCGGTGCGGGGGGCGGGGCTTACCGCGATGGGGCGGGGCTTACCGGCTTAAGCCCGGTACAGTCGGCAACTTGCAGTGCATTGCATAGCGTCGGTGCCGGGGGCGGGGCTTACCGCGATGGGGCGGGGCTTACCGGCTTAAGCCCGGTACAGATGGAAACATGCAGTGCATTGCATAGCGTCGGTGCCGGGGGAGGGGCTTACGGCGATGGGGGTTGGGCTTACCGGCTTAAGCCCGGTACAGTCGGCAACATACAGTGCATTGCATAGCGTCGTGCCGGGGGCGGGGCTTACCGCGATTGGGGCGGGGCTTACCGCGTCATGCCCGGTACAGTGTGCAACTATGGCAACATGCAATGCTTACTGTCACCTTTTCAGCAGACGCAACCCATCATTTCCTTTGGCGCTGAAGCGGCTGCTACTTCTCATGGCATAGCACCGCCACTTGTTTTTTAAACATGCCCCCATTCAAATGGCATCGGAGTAAAGGCAGCACGGTGGCTCAGTGGCTAGCACAGTAGCCTTGCAGCGCTGGGGTCCTGGGTTCAAATCCCACTAAGGGCAACATCTGCAAAGTGTATGTTCTCTCTGTGTTTGCGTGGGTTTCGTCTGGGTACTCCGGTTTCCTCTCACACCCAAAAACAAACATTAAATATAAAAAAAACAAATTGCATTGCAGTGCATTACATAGCATTGGGTTGGCGCAGGGGGCGTGGCTTACCGGCGTAAGCCCGGTACGGTTGGCCACGTGCATTGGGTGGGGGTGTGGCTTACCGGCTTAAGCTCGGTACAGTTGACAACATGCAATGCTTACTGCCACCTCTTCAGCAGACGCAACACTTCGTTACCTTTCGCGCTGGGGCCACTGTTACTTTTCAAGGCACCGCCATTTGTTTTATTAAACATGATCCCGTGATGGGGGCGGGGCTTACCGGCTTAAGCCCGGTACAGTCGTGCAACTTACAGTGCATTGCATAGCGTCGGTGCCGGGGGGCGGGGCTTACCGCGATAAGGGCGGGGCTTACCGGCTTAAGCCCGGTACAGTCGGCAACTTGCAGTGCATTGCATAGCGTCGGTGCGGGGGGCGGGGCTTACCGCGATGGGGCGGGGCTTACCGGCTTAAGCCCGGTACAGTCGGCAACTTGCAGTGCATTGCATAGCGTCGGTGCCGGGGGCGGGGCTTACCGCGATGGGGCGGGGCTTACCGGCTTAAGCCCGGTACAGATGGAAACATGCAGTGCATT
Organism: Dendropsophus ebraccatus; assembly: GCF_027789765.1. Classification (NCBI taxonomy): domain Eukaryota; kingdom Metazoa; phylum Chordata; class Amphibia; order Anura; family Hylidae; genus Dendropsophus; species Dendropsophus ebraccatus. Next base: position 105,056 of record NW_027210010.1, read on the forward strand.
GCATAGCGTCGGTGCCGGGGGAGGGGCTTACGGCGATGGGGGTTGGGCTTACCGGCTTAAGCCCGGTACAGTCGGCAACATACAGTGCATTGCATAGCGTCGTGCCGGGGGCGGGGCTTACCGCGATGGGGCGGGGCTTACCGGCTTAAGCCCGGTACAGTCGGCAACTTGCAGTGCATTGCATAGCGTCGGTGCCGGGGGCGGGGCTTACCGCGATGGGGCGGGGCTTACCGGCTTAAGCCCGGTACAGATGGAAACATGCAGTGCATTGCATAGCGTCGGTGCCGGGGGAGGGGCTTACGGCGATGGGGGTTGGGCTTACCGGCTTAAGCCCGGTACAGTCGGCAACATACAGTGCATTGCATAGCGTCGTGCCGGGGGCGGGGCTTACCGCGATTGGGGCGGGGCTTACCGCGTCATGCCCGGTACAGTGTGCAACTATGGCAACATGCAATGCTTACTGTCACCTTTTCAGCAGACGCAACCCATCATTTCCTTTGGCGCTGAAGCGGCTGCTACTTCTCATGGCATAGCACCGCCACTTGTTTTTTAAACATGCCCCCATTCAAATGGCATCGGAGTAAAGGCAGCACGGTGGCTCAGTGGTTAGCACAGTAGCCTTGCAGCGCTGGGGTCCTGGGTTCAAATCCCACTAAGGGCAACATCTGCAAAGTGTATGTTCTCTCTGTGTTTGCGTGGGTTTCTTCTGGGTACTCCGGTTTCCTCTCACACCCAAAAACAAACATTAAATATAAAAAAAACAAATTGCATTGCAGTGCATTACATAGCATTGGGTTGGCGCAGGGGGCGTGGCTTACCGGCGTAAGCCCGGTACGGTTGGCCACGTGCGTGGGGGGTGTGGCTTACCGGCTTAAGCTCGGTACAGTTGACAACATGCAATGCTTACTGCCACCTCCTCAGCAGACGCAACACTTCGTTACCTTTCGCGCTGGGGCCACTGTTACTTTTCAAGGCACCGCCATTTGTTTTATTAAACATGATCCCGTGATGGGGGCGGGGCTTACCGGCTTAAGCCCGGTACAGTCGGCAACTTACAGTGCATTGCATAGCGTCGGTGCCGGGGGCGGGGCTTACCGCGATGGGGCGGGGCTTACCGGCTTAAGCCCGGTACAGTCGGCAACTTGCAGTGCATTGCATAGCGTCGGTGCCGGGGGCGGGGCTTACAGCGATGGGGCGGGGCTTACCGGCTTAAGCCCGGTACAGTCGGCAACTTGCAGTGCATTGCATAGCGTCGGTGCGGGGGGCGGGGCTTACCGCGATGGGGCGGGGCTTACCGGCTTAAGCCCGGTACAGTCGGCAACTTGCAGTGCATTGCATAGCGTCGGTGCCGGGGGCGGGGCTTACCGCGATGGGGCGGGGCTTACCGGCTTAAGCCCGGTACAGATGGAAACATGCAGTGCATTGCATAGCGTCGGTGCCGGGGGAGGGGCTTACGGCGATGGGGGTTGGGCTTACCGGCTTAAGCCCGGTACAGTCGGCAACATACAGTGCATTGCATAGCGTCGTGCCGGGGGCGGGGCTTACCGCGATGGGGCGGGGCTTACCGGCTTAAGCCCGGTACAGTCGGCAACTTGCAGTGCATTGCATAGCGTCGGTGCCGGGGGCGGGGCTTACCGCGATGGGGCGGGGCTTACCGGCTTAAGCCCGGTACAGATGGAAACATGCAGTGCATTGCATAGCGTCGGTGCCGGGGGAGGGGCTTACGGCGATGGGGGTTGGGCTTACCGGCTTAAGCCCGGTACAGTCGGCAACATACAGTGCATTGCATAGCGTCGTGCCGGGGGCGGGGCTTACCGCGATTGGGGTGGGGCTTACCGCGTCATGCCCGGTACAGTGTGCAACTATGGCAACATGCAATGCTTACTGTCACCTTTTCAGCAGACGCAACCCATCATTTCCTTTGGCGCTGAAGCGGCTGCTACTTCTCATGGCATAGCACCGCCACTTGTTTTTTAAACATGCCCCCATTCAAATGGCATCGGAGTAAAGGCAGCACGGTGGCTCAGTGGTTAGCACAGTAGCCTTGCAGCGCTGGGGTCCTGGGTTCAAATCCCACTAAGGGCAACATCTGCAAAGTGTATGTTCTCTCTGTGTTTGCGTGGGTTTCGTCTGGGTACTCCGGTTTCCTCTCACACCCAAAAACAAACATTAAATATAAAAAAAACAAATTGCATTGCAGTGCATTACATAGCATTGGGTTGGCGCAGGGGGCGTGGCTTACCGGCGTAAGCCCGGTACGGTTGGCCACGTGCGTGGGGGTGTGGCTTACCGGCTTAAGCTCGGTACAGTTGACAACATGCAATGCTTACTGCCACCTCCTCAGCAGACGCAACACTTCGTTACCTTTCGCGCTGGGGCCACTGTTACTTTTCAAGGCACCGCCATTTGTTTTATTAAACATGATCCCGTGATGGGGGCGGGGCTTACCGGCTTAAGCCCGGTACAGTCGGCAACTTACAGTGCATTGCATAGCGTCGGTGCCGGGGGCGGGGCTTACCGCGATGGGGCGGGGCTTACCGGCTTAAGCCCGGTACAGTCGGCAACTTGCAGTGCATTGCATAGCGTCGGTGCCGGGGGCGGGGCTTACAGCGATGGGGCGGGGCTTACCGGCTTAAGCCCGGTACAGTCGGCAACTTGCAGTGCATTGCATAGCGTCGGTGCGGGGGGCGGGGCTTACCGCGATGGGGCGGGGCTTACCGGCTTAAGCCCGGTACAGTCGGCAACTTGCAGTGCATTGCATAGCGTCGGTGCCGGGGGCGGGGCTTACCGCGATGGGGCGGGGCTTACCGGCTTAAGCCCGGTACAGATGGAAACATGCAGTGCATTGCATAGCGTCGGTGCCGGGGGCGGGGCTTACGGCGATGGGGGTTGGGCTTACCGGCTTAAGCCCGGTACAGTCGGCAACATACAGTGCATTGCATAGCGTCGTGCGGGGGGCGGGGCTTACCGCGATGGGGCGGGGCTTACCGGCTTAAGCCCGGTACAGTCGGCAACTTGCAGTGCATTGCATAGCGTCGGTGCCGGGGGCGGGGCTTACCGCGATGGGGCGGGGCTTACCGGCTTAAGCCCGGTACAGATGGAAACATGCAGTGCATTGCATAGCGTCGGTGCCGGGGGAGGGGCTTACGGCGATGGGGGTTGGGCTTACCGGCTTAAGCCCGGTACAGTCGGCAACATACAGTGCATTGCATAGCGTCGTGCCGGGGGCGGGGCTTACCGCGATTGGGGTGGGGCTTACCGCGTCATGCCCGGTACAGTGTGCAACTATGGCAACATGCAATGCTTACTGTCACCTTTTCAGCAGACGCAACCCATCATTTCCTTTGGCGCTGAAGCGGCTGCTACTTCTCATGGCATAGCACCGCCACTTGTTTTTTAAACATGCCCCCATTCAAATGGCATCGGAGTAAAGGCAGCACGGTGGCTCAGTGGTTAGCACAGTAGCCTTGCAGCGCTGGGGTCCTGGGTTCAAATCCCACTAAGGGCAACATCTGCAAAGTGTATGTTCTCTCTGTGTTTGCGTGGGTTTCTTCTGGGTACTCCGGTTTCCTCTCACACCCAAAAACAAACATTAAATATAAAAAAAACAAATTGCATTGCAGTGCATTACATAGCATTGGGTTGGCGCAGGGGGCGTGGCTTACCGGCGTAAGCCCGGTACGGTTGGCCACGTGCGTGGGGGTGTGGCTTACCGGCTTAAGCTCGGTAAAGTTGACAACATGCAATGCTTACTGCCACCTCCTCAGCAGACGCAACACTTCGTTACCTTTCGCGCTGGGGCCACTGTTACTTTTCAAGGCACCGCCATTTGTTTTATTAAACATGATCCCGTGATGGGGGCGGGGCTTACCGGCTTAAGCCCGGTACAGTCGGCAACTTACAGTGCATTGCATAGCGTCGGTGCCGGGGGCGGGGCTTACCGCGATGGGGCGGGGCTTACCGGCTTAAGCCCGGTACAGTCGGCAACTTGCAGTGCATTGCATCGCGTCGGTGCCGGGGGCGGGGCTTACCGCGATGGGGCGGGGCCTACCGGCTTAAGCCCGGTACAGTCGGCAACTTGCAGTGCATTGCATAGCGTCGGTGCGGGGGGCGGGGCTTACCGCGATGGGGCGGGGCTTACCGGCTTAAGCCCGGTACAGTCGGCAACTTGCAGTGCATTGCATAGCGTCGGTGCGGGGGGCGGGGCTTACCGCGATGGGGCGGGGCTTACCGGCTTAAGCCCGGTACAGTCGGCAACTTGCAGTGCATTGCATAGCGTCGGTGCCGGGGGCGGGGCTTACCGCGATGGGGCGGGGCTTACCGGCTTAAGCCCGGTACAGATGGAAACATGCAGTGCATTGCATAGCGTCGGTGCCGGGGGAGGGGCTTACGGCGATGGGGGTTGGGCTTACCGGCTTAAGCCCGGTACAGTCGGCAACATACAGTGCATTGCATAGCGTCGTGCCGGGGGCGGGGCTTACCGCGATTGGGGCGGGGCTTACCGCGTCATGCCCGGTACAGTGTGCAACTATGGCAACATGCAATGCTTACTGTCACCTTTTCAGCAGACGCAACCCATCATTTCCTTTGGCGCTGAAGCGGCTGCTACTTCTCATGGCATAGCACCGCCACTTGTTTTTTAAACATGCCCCCATTCAAATGGCATCGGAGTAAAGGCAGCACGGTGGCTCAGTGGCTAGCACAGTAGCCTTGCAGCGCTGGGGTCCTGGGTTCAAATCCCACTAAGGGCAACATCTGCAAAGTGTATGTTCTCTCTGTGTTTGCGTGGGTTTCGTCTGGGTACTCCGGTTTCCTCTCACACCCAAAAACAAACATTAAATATAAAAAAAACAAATTGCATTGCAGTGCATTACATAGCATTGGGTTGGCGCAGGGGGCGTGGCTTACCGGCGTAAGCCCGGTACGGTTGGCCACGTGCATTGGGTGGGGGTGTGGCTTACCGGCTTAAGCTCGGTACAGTTGACAACATGCAATGCTTACTGCCACCTCTTCAGCAGACGCAACACTTCGTTACCTTTCGCGCTGGGGCCACTGTTACTTTTCAAGGCACCGCCATTTGTTTTATTAAACATGATCCCGTGATGGGGGCGGGGCTTACCGGCTTAAGCCCGGTACAGTCGGCAACTTACAGTGCATTGCATAGCGTCGGTGCGGGGGCGGGGCTTACCGCGATAGGGCGGGGCTTACCGGCTTAAGCCCGGTACAGTCGGCAACTTGCAGTGCATTGCATAGCGTCGGTGCGGGGGGCGGGGCTTACCGCGATGGGGCGGGGCTTACCGGCTTAAGCCCGGTACAGTCGGCAACTTGCAGTGCATTGCATAGCGTCGGTGCCGGGGGCGGGGCTTACCGCGATGGGGCGGGGCTTACCGGCTTAAGCCCGGTACAGATCGGAAACATGCAGTGCATTGCATAGCGTCGGTGCGGGGGGAGGGGCTTACGGCGATGGGGGTGGGGCTTACCGGCTTAAGCCCGGTACAGTCGGCAACATACAGTGCATTGCATAGCGTCGTGCCGGGGGGCGGGGCTTACCGCGATGGGGCGGGGCTTACCGGCTTAAGCCCGGTACAGTCGGCAACTTGCAGTGCATTGCATAGCGTCGGTGCCGGGGGCGGGGCTTACCGCGATGGGGCGGGGCTTACCGGCTTAAGCCCGGTACAGATGGAAACATGCAGTGCATTGCATAGCGTCGGTGCCGGGGGAGGGGCTTACGGCGATGGGGGTTGGGCTTACCGGCTTAAGCCCGGTACAGTCGGCAACTTACAGTGCATTGCATAGCGTCGTGCCGGGGGCGGGGCTTACCGCGATTGGGGTGGGGCTTACCGCGTCATGCCCGGTACAGTGTGCAACTATGGCAACATGCAATGCTTACTGTCACCTTTTCAGCAGACGCAACCCATCATTTCCTTTGGCGCTGAAGCGGCTGCTACTTCTCATGGCATAGCACCGCCACTTGTTTTTTAAACATGCCCCCATTCAAATGGCATCGGAGTAAAGGCAGCACGGTGGCTCAGTGGTTAGCACAGTAGCCTTGCAGCGCTGGGGTCCTGGGTTCAAATCCCACTAAGGGCAACATCTGCAAAGTGTATGTTCTCTCTGTGTTTGCGTGGGTTTCTTCTGGGTACTCCGGTTTCCTCTCACACCCAAAAACAAACATTAAATATAAAAAAAACAAATTGCATTGCAGTGCATTACATAGCATTGGGTTGGCGCAGGGGGCGTGGCTTACCGGCGTAAGCCCGGTACGGTTGGCCACGTGCGTGGGGGGTGTGGCTTACCGGCTTAAGCTCGGTACAGTTGACAACATGCAATGCTTACTGCCACCTCCTCAGCAGACGCAACACTTCGTTACCTTTCGCGCTGGGGCCACTGTTACTTTTCAAGGCACCGCCATTTGTTTTATTAAACATGATCCCGTGATGGGGGCGGGGCTTACCGGCTTAAGCCCGGTACAGTCGGCAACTTACAGTGCATTGCATAGCGTCGGTGCCGGGGGGCGGGGCTTACCGCGATGGGGCGGGGCTTACCGGCTTAAGCCCGGTACAGTCGGCAACTTGCAGTGCATTGCATAGCGTCGGTGCCGGGGGGCGGGGCTTACAGCGATGGGGCGGGGCTTACCGGCTTAAGCCCGGTACAGTCGGCAACTTGCAGTGCATTGCATAGCGTCGGTGCGGGGGGCGGGGCTTACCGCGATGGGGCGGGGCTTACCGGCTTAAGCCCGGTACAGTCGGCAACTTGCAGTGCATTGCATAGCGTCGGTGCCGGGGGCGGGGCTTACCGCGATGGGGCGGGGCTTACCGGCTTAAGCCCGGTACAGATGGAAACATGCAGTGCATTGCATAGCGTCGGTGCCGGGGGCGGGGCTTACGGCGATGGGGGTGGGGCTTACCGGCTTAAGCCCGGTACAGTCGGCAACATACAGTGCATTGCATAGCGTCGTGCCGGGGGCGGGGCTTACCGCGATTGGGGCGGGGCTTACCGCGTCATGCCCGGTACAGTGTGCAACTATGGCAACATGCAATGCTTACTGTCACCTTTTCAGCAGACGCAACCCATCATTTCCTTTGGCGCTGAAGCGGCTGCTACTTCTCATGGCATAGCACCGCCACTTGTTTTTTAAACATGCCCCCATTCAAATGGCATCGGAGTAAAGGCAGCACGGTGGCTCAGTGGTTAGCACAGTAGCCTTGCAGCGCTGGGGTCCTGGGTTCAAATCCCACTAAGGGCAACATCTGCAAAGTGTATGTTCTCTCTGTGTTTGCGTGGGTTTCGTCTGGGTACTCCGGTTTCCTCTCACACCCAAAAACAAACATTAAATATAAAAAAAACAAATTGCATTGCAGTGCATTACATAGCATTGGGTTGGCGCAGGGGGCGTGGCTTACCGGCGTAAGCCCGGTACGGTTGGCCACGTGCATTGGGTGGGGGTGTGGCTTACCGGCTTAAGCTCGGTACAGTTGACAACATGCAATGCTTACTGCCACCTCTTCAGCAGACGCAACACTTCGTTACCTTTCGCGCTGGGGCCACTGTTACTTTTCAAGGCACCGCCATTTGTTTTATTAAACATGATCCCGTGATGGGGGCGGGGCTTACCGGCTTAAGCCCGGTACAGTCGGCAACTTACCGTGCATTGCATAGCGTCGGTGCCGGGGGGCGGGGCTTACCGCGATGGGGCGGGGCTTACCGGCTTAAGCCCGGTACAGTCGGCAACTTGCAGTGCATTGCATAGCGTCGGTGCGGGGGGCGGGGCTTACCGCGATGGGGCGGGGCTTACCGGCTTAAGCCCGGTACAGTCGGCAACTTGCAGTGCATTGCATAGCGTCGGTGCGGGGGCGGGGCTTACCGCGATGGGGCGGGGCTTACCGGCTTAAGCCCGGTACAGTCGGCAACTTGCAGTGCATTGCATAGCGTCGGTGCGGGGGGCGGGGCTTACCGCGATGGGGCGGGGCTTACCGGCTTAAGCCCGGTACAGTCCGGCAAATTGCAGTGCATTGCATAGCGTACGGTGCGGGGGGCGGGGCTTACCGCGATGGGGCGGGGCTTACCGGCTTAAGCCCGGTACAGTCGGCAAACTTGCAGTGCATTGCATAGCGTCGGTGCGGGGGGGGGGGGCTTACCGCGATGGGGCGGGGCTTACCGGCTTAAGCCCGGTACAGTCGGCAACTTGCAGTGCATTGCATAGCGTCGGTGCCGGGGGCGGGGCTTACCGCGATGGGGCGGGGCTTACCGGCTTAAGCCCGGTACAGATGGAAACATGCAGTGCATTGCATAGCGTCGGTGCCGGGGGCGGGGCTTACGGCGATGGGGGTTGGGCTTACCGGCTTAAGCCCGGTACAGTCGGCAACATACAGTGCATTGCATAGCGTCGTGCCGGGGGCGGGCTTACCGCGATTGGGGCGGGGCTTACCGCGTCATGCCCGGTACAGTGTGCAACTATGGCAACATGCAATGCTTACTGTCACCTTTTCAGCAGACGCAACCCATCATTTCCTTTGGCGCTGAAGCGGCTGCTACTTCTCATGGCATAGCACCGCCACTTGTTTTTTAAACATGCCCCCATTCAAATGGCATCGGAGTAAAGGCAGCACGGTGGCTCAGTGGTTAGCACAGTAGCCTTGCAGCGCTGGGGTCCTGGGTTCAAATCCCACTAAGGGCAACATCTGCAAAGTGTATGTTCTCTCTGTGTTTGCGTGGGTTTCGTCTGGGTACTCCGGTTTCCTCTCACACCCAAAAAACAAACATTAAATATAAAAAAACAAATTGCATTGCAGTGCATTACATAGCATTGGGTTGGCGCAGGGGGCGTGGCTTACCGGCGTAAGCCCGGTACGGTTGGCCACGTGCGTGGGGGTGTGGCTTACCGGCTTAAGCTCGGTACAGTTGACAACATGCAATGCTTACTGCCACCTCCTCAGCAGACGCAACACTTCGTTACCTTTCGCGCTGGGGCCACTGTTACTTTTCAAGGCACCGCCATTTGTTTTATTAAACATGATCCGTGATGGGGGCGGGGCTTACCGGCTTAAGCCCGGTACAGTCGGCAACTTACAGTGCATTGCATAGCGTCGGTGCCGGGGGCGGGGCTTACCGCGATGGGGCGGGGCTTACCGGCTTAAGCCCGGTACAGTCGGCAACTTGCAGTGCATTGCATAGCGTCGGTGCCGGGGGCGGGGCTTACAGCGATGGGCGGGGCTTACCGGCTTAAGCCCGGTACAGTCGGCAACTTGCAGTGCATTGCATAGCGTCGGTGCGGGGGGGCGGGGCTTACCGCGATGGGGCGGGGCTTACCGGCTTAAGCCCGGTACAGTCGGCAACTTGCAGTGCATTGCATAGCGTCGGTGCGGGGGGCGGGGCTTACCGCGATGGGGCGGGGCTTACCGGCTTAAGCCCGGTACAGTCGGCAACTTCCAGTGCATTGCATAGCGTCGGTGCCGGGGGCGGGGCTTACCGCGATGGGGCGGGGCTTACCGGCTTAAGCCCGGTACAGATGGAAACATGCAGTGCATTGCATAGCGTCGGTGCCGGGGGCGGGGCTTACGGCGCTGGGGGTTGGGCTTACCGGCTTAAGCCCGGTACAGTCGGCAACATACAGTGCATTGCATAGCGTCGTGCCGGGGGCGGGGCTTACCGCGATTGGGGCGGGGCTTACCGCGTCATGCCCGGTACAGTGTGCAACTATGGCAACATGCAATGCTTACTGTCACCTTTTCAGCAGACGCAACCCATCATTTCCTTTGGCGCTGAAGCGGCTGCTACTTCTCATGGCATAGCACCGCCACTTGTTTTTTAAACATGCCCCCATTCAAATGGCATCGGAGTAAAGGCAGCACGGTGGCTCAGTGGTTAGCACAGTAGCCTTGCAGCGCTGGGGTCCTGGGTTCAAATCCCACTAAGGGCAACATCTGCAAAGTGTATGTTCTCTCTGTGTTTGCGTGGGTTTCGTCTGGGTACTTCCGGTTTCCTCTCACACCCAAAAACAAACATTAAATATAAAAAAAAACAAATTGCATTGCAGTGCATTACATAGCATTGGGTTGGCGCAGGGGGCGTGGCTTACCGGCGTAAGCCCGGTACGGTTGGCCACGTGCATTGGGTGGGGGTGTGGCTTACCGGCTTAAGCTCGGTACAGTTGACAACATGCAATGCTTACTGCCACCTCTTCAGCAGACGCAACACTTCGTTACCTTTCGCGCTGGGGCCACTGTTACTTTTCAAGGCACCGCCATTTGTTTTATTAAACATGATCCCGTGATGGGGGCGGGGCTTACCGGCTTAAGCCCGGTACAGTCGGCAACTTACAGTGCATTGCATAGCGTCGGTGCCGGGGGCGGGGCTTACCGCGATGGGGCGGGGCTTACCGGCTTAAGCCCGGTACAGTCGGCAACTTGCAGTGCATTGCATAGCGTCGGTGCCGGGGGCGGGGCTTACCGCGATGGGGCGGGGCTTACCGGCTTAAGCCCGGTACAGTCGGCAACTTGCAGTGCATTGCATAGCGTCGGTGCCGGGGGCGGGGCTTACCGCGATGGGGCGGGGCTTACCGGCTTAAGCCCGGTACAGTCGGCAACTTGCAGTGCATTGCATAGCGTCGGTGCGGGGGGCGGGGCTTACCGCGATGGGGCGGGGCTTACCGGCTTAAGCCCGGTACAGTCGGCAACTTGCAGTGCATTGCATAGCGTCGGTGCGGGGGGCGGGGCTTACCGCGATGGGACGGGGCTTACCGGCTTAAGCCCGGTACAGTCGGCAACTTGCAGTGCATTGCATAGCGTCGGTGCGGGGGCGGGGCTTACCGCGATGGGGCGGGGCTTACCGGCTTAAGCCCGGTACAGTCGGCAACTTGCAGTGCATTGCATAGCGTCGGTGCCGGGGGCGGGGCTTACCGCGATGGGGCGGGGCTTACCGGCTTAAGCCCGGTACAGATGGAAACATGCAGTGCATTGCATAGCGTCGGTGCCGGGGGAGGGGCTTACGGCGATGGGGGTTGGGCTTACCGGCTTAAGCCCGGTACAGTCGGCAACATACAGTGCATTGCATAGCGTCGTGCCGGGGGCGGGGCTTACCGCGATTGGGGCGGGGCTTACCGCGTCATGCCCGGTACAGTGTGCAACTATGGCAACATGCAATGCTTACTGTCACCTTTTCAGCAGACGCAACCCATCATTTCCTTTGGCGCTGAAGCGGCTGCTACTTCTCATGGCATAGCACCGCCACTTGTTTTTTAAACATGCCCCCATTCAAATGGCATCGGAGTAAAGGCAGCACGGTGGCTCAGTGGCTAGCACAGTAGCCTTGCAGCGCTGGGGTCCTGGGTTCAAATCCCACTAAGGGCAACATCTGCAAAGTGTATGTTCTCTCTGTGTTTGCGTGGGTTTCGTCTGGGTACTCCGGTTTCCTCTCACACCCAAAAACAAACATTAAATATAAAAAAAACAAATTGCATTGCAGTGCATTACATAGCATTGGTTGGCGCAGGGGGCGTGGCTTACCGGCGTAAGCCGGTACGGTTTGGCCACGTGCGTGGGGGGTTTGGCTTACCGGCTTAAGCTCGGACAGTTGACAACATGCAATGCTTACTTGCCACCTCTCAGCAGACGCAAACACTTCGTTACCTTTCGCGCTGGGGCACTGTTACTTTCAAGGCACCCGCCATTTGTTTTATTAAACATGATCCCGTGATGGGGGCGGGGCTTACCGGCTTAAGCCCGGTACAGTCGGAAACTTGCAGTGCATTGCATAGCGTCGGTGCCGGGGGCGGGGCTTACCGCGATGGGGCGGGGCTTACCGGCTTAAGCCCGGTACAGTCGGCAACTTGCAGTGCATTGCATCGCGTCGGTGCCGGGGGCGGGGCTTACCGCGATGGGGCGGGGCTTACCGGCTAAGCCCGGTACAGATGGAAACATGCAGTGCATTGCATAGCGTCGGTGCCGGGGGTGGGGCTTACGGCGATGGGGGTTGGGCTTACCGGCTTAAGCCCGGTACAGTCGGCAACATACAGTGCATTGCATAGCGTCGTGCCGGGGGCGGGGCTTACCGCGATTGGGGCGGGGCTTACCGCGTCATGCCCGGTACAGTGTGCAACTATGGCAACATGCAATGCTTACTGTCACCTTTTCAGCAGACGCAACCCATCATTTCCTTTGGCGCTGAAGCGGCTGCTACTTCTCATGGCATAGCACCGCCACTTGTTTTTTAAACATGCCCCCATTCAAATGGCATCGGAGTAAAGGCAGCACGGTGGCTCAGTGGCTAGCACAGTAGCCTTGCAGCGCTGGGGTCCTGGGTTCAAATCCCACTAAGGGCAACATCTGCAAAGTGTATGTTCTCTCTGTGTTTGCGTGGGTTTCGTCTGGGTACTCCGGTTTCCTCTCACACCCAAAAACAAACATTAAATATAAAAAAAACAAATTGCATTGCAGTGCATTACATAGCATTGGGTTGGCGCAGGGGGCGTGGCTTACCGGCGTAAGCCCTGGTACGGTTGGCCACGTGCATTGGGTGGGGGTGTGGCTTACCGGCTTAAGCTCGGTACAGTTGACAACATGCAATGCTTACTGCCACCTCTTCAGCAGACGCAACACTTCGTTACCTTTCGCGCTGGGGCCACTGTTACTTTTCAAGGCACCGCCATTTGTTTTATTAAACATGATCCCGTGATGGGGGCGGGGCTTACCGGCTTAAGCCCGGTACAGTCGGCAACTTACAGTGCATTGCATAGCGTCGGTGCCGGGGGCGGGGCTTACCGCGATGGGGCGGGGCTTACCGGCTTAAGCCCGGTACAGTCGGCAACTTGCAGTGCATTGCATAGCGTCGGTGCCGGGGGCGGGGCTTACCGCGATGGGGCGGGGCTTACCGGCTTAAGCCCGGTACAGTCGGCAACTTGCAGTGCATTGCATAGCGTCGGTGCCGGGGGCGGGGCTTACCGCGATGGGGCGGGGCTTACCGGCTTAAGCCCGGTACAGTCGGCAACTTGCAGTGCATTGCATAGCGTCGGTGCGGGGGGCGGGGCTTACCGCGATGGGGCGGGGCTTACCGGCTTAAGCCCGGTACAGTCGGCAACTTGCAGTGCATTGCATAGCGTCGGTGCGGGGGGCGGGGCTTACCGCGATGGGGCGGGGCTTACCGGCTTAAGCCCGGTACAGTCGGCAACTTGCAGTGCATTGCATAGCGTCGGTGCGGGGGGCGGGGCTTACCGCGATGGGGCGGGGCTTACCGGCTTAAGCCCGGTACAGTCGGCAACTTGCAGTGCATTGCATAGCGTCGGTGCCGGGGGCGGGGCTTACCGCGATGGGGCGGGGCTTACCGGCTTAAGCCCGGTACAGATGGAAACATGCAGTGCATTGCATAGCGTCGGTGCCGGGGGAGGGGCTTACGGCGATGGGGGTTGGGCTTACCGGCTTAAGCCCGGTACAGTCGGCAACATACAGTGCATTGCATAGCGTCGTGCCGGGGGCGGGGCTTACCGCGATTGGGGCGGGGCTTACCGCGTCATGCCCGGTACAGTGTGCAACTATGGCAACATGCAATGCTTACTGTCACCTTTTCAGCAGACGCAACCCATCATTTCCTTTGGCGCTGAAGCGGCTGCTACTTCTCATGGCATAGCACCGCCACTTGTTTTTTAAACATGCCCCCATTCAAATGGCATCGGAGTAAAGGCAGCACGGTGGCTCAGTGGTTAGCACAGTAGCCTTGCAGCGCTGGGGTCCTGGGTTCAAATCCCACTAAGGGCAACATCTGCAAAGTGTATGTTCTCTCTGTGTTTGCGTGGGTTTCGTCTGGGTACTCCGGTTTCCTCTCACACCCAAAAACAAACATTAAATATAAAAAAAACAAATTGCATTGCAGTGCATTACATAGCATTGGGTTGGCGCAGGGGGCGTGGCTTACCGGCGTAAGCCCGGTACGGTTGGCCACGTGCGTGGGGGTGTGGCTTACCGGCTTAAGCTCGGTACAGTTGACAACATGCAATGCTTACTGCCACCTCCTCAGCAGACGCAACACTTCGTTACCTTTCGCGCTGGGGCCACTGTTACTTTTCAAGGCACCGCCATTTGTTTTATTAAACATGATCCCGTGATGGGGGCGGGGCTTACCGGCTTAAGCCCGGTACAGTCGGCAACTTACAGTGCATTGCATAGCGTCGGTGCCGGGGGCGGGGCTTACCGCGATGGGGCGGGGCTTACCGGCTTAAGCCCGGTACAGTCGGCAACTTGCAGTGCATTGCATAGCGTCGGTGCCGGGGGCGGGGCTTACAGCGATGGGGCGGGGCTTACCGGCTTAAGCCCGGTACAGTCGGCAACTTGCAGTGCATTGCATAGCGTCGGTGCGGGGGGCGGGGCTTACCGCGATGGGGCGGGGCTTACCGGCTTAAGCCCGGTACAGTCGGCAACTTGCAGTGCATTGCATAGCGTCGGTGCGGGGGGCGGGGCTTACCGCGATGGGGCGGGGCTTACCGGCTTAAGCCCGGTACAGTCGGCAACTTGCAGTGCATTGCATAGCGTCGGTGCCGGGGGCGGGGCTTACCGCGATGGGGCGGGGCTTACCGGCTTAAGCCCGGTACAGATGGAAACATGCAGTGCATTGCATAGCGTCGGTGCCGGGGGAGGGGCTTACGGCGATGGGGGTTGGGCTTACCGGCTTAAGCCCGGTACAGTCGGCAACATACAGTGCATTGCATAGCGTCGTGCCGGGGGCGGGGCTTACCGCGATTAGGGGCGGGGCTTACCGCGTCATGCCCGGTACAGTGTGCAACTATGGCAACATGCAATGCTTACTGTCACCTTTTCAGCAGACGCAACCCATCATTTCCTTTGGCGCTGAAGCGGCTGCTACTTCTCATGGCATAGCACCGCCACTTGTTTTTTAAACATGCCCCCATTCAAATGGCATCGGAGTAAAGGCAGCACGGTGGCTCAGTGGCTAGCACAGTAGCCTTGCAGCGCTGGGGTCCTGGGTTCAAATCCCACTAAGGGCAACATCTGCAAAGTGTATGTTCTCTCTGTGTTTGCGTGGGTTTCGTCTGGGTACTCCGGTTTCCTCTCACACCCAAAAACAAACATTAAATATAAAAAAAACAAATTGCATTGCAGTGCATTACATAGCATTGGGTTGGCGCAGGGGGCGTGGCTTACCGGCGTAAGCCCTGGTACGGTTGGCCACGTGCATTGGGTGGGGGTGTGGCTTACCTGGCTTAAGCTCGGTACAGTTGACAACATGCAATGCTTACTGCCACCTCTTCAGCAGACGCAACACTTCGTTACCTTTCGCGCTGGGGCCACTGTTACTTTTCAAGGCACCGCCATTCGTTTTATTAAACATGATCCCGTGATGGGGGCGGGGCTTACCGGCTTAAGCCCGGTACAGTCGGCAACTTACAGTGCATTGCATAGCGTCGGTGCCGGGGGCGGGGCTTACCGCGATGGGGCGGGGCTTACCGGCTTAAGCCCGGTACAGTCGGCAACTTGCAGTGCATTGCATAGCGTCGGTGCCGGGGGCGGGGCTTACCGCGATGGGGCGGGGCTTACCGGCTTAAGCCCGGTACAGTCGGCAACTTGCAGTGCATTGCATAGCGTCGGTGCCGGGGGCGGGGCTTACCGCGATGGGGCGGGGCATACCGGCTTAAGCCCGGTACAGTCGGCAACTTGCAGTGCATTGCATAGCGTCGGTGCGGGGGGCGGGGCTTACCGCGATGGGGCGGGGCTTACCGGCTTAAGCCCGGTACAGTCGGCAACTTGCAGTGCATTGCATAGCGTCGGTGCGGGGGCGGGGCTTACCGCGATGGGGCGGGGCTTACCGGCTTAAGCCCGGTACAGTCGGCAACTTGCAGTGCATTGCATAGCGTCGGTGCGGGGGGCGGGGCTTACCGCGATGGGGCGGGGCTTACCGGCTTAAGCCCGGTACAGTCGGCAACTTGCAGTGCATTGCATAGCGTCGGTTGCCGGGGGCGGGGCTTACCGCGATGGGGCGGGGCTTACCGGCTTAAGCCCGGTACAGGTGGAAACATGCAGTGCATTGCATAGCGTCGGTGCCGGGGGAGGGGCTTACGGCGATGGGGGTTGGGCTTACCGGCTTAAGCCCGGTACAGTCGGCAACATACAGTGCATTGCATAGCGTCGTGCCGGGGGCGGGGCTTACCGCGATTGGGGCGGGGCTTACCGCGTCATGCCCGGTACAGTGTGCAACTATGGCAACATGCAATGCTTACTGTCACCTTTTCAGCAGACGCAACCCATCATTTCCTTTGGCGCTGAAGCGGCTGCTACTTCTCATGGCATAGCACCGCCACTTGTTTTTTAAACATGCCCCCATTCAAATGGCATCGGAGTAAAGGCAGCACGGTGGCTCAGTGGTTAGCACAGTAGCCTTGCAGCGCTGGGGTCCTGGGTTCAAATCCCACTAAGGGCAACATCTGCAAAGTGTATGTTCTCTCTGTGTTTGCGTGGGTTTCTTCTGGGTACTCCGGTTTCCTCTCACACCCAAAAACAAACATTAAATATAAAAAAAACAAATTGCATTGCAGTGCATTACATAGCATTGGGTTGGCGCAGGGGGCGTGGCTTACCGGCGTAAGCCCGGTACGGTTGGCCACGTGCGTGGGGGTGTGGCTTACCGGCTTAAGCTCGGTACAGTTGACAACATGCAATGCTTACTGCCACCTCCTCAGCAGACGCAACACTTCGTTACCTTTCGCGCTGGGGCCACTGTTACTTTTCAAGGCACCGCCATTTGTTTTATTAAACATGATCCCGTGATGGGGGCGGGGCTTACCGGCTTAAGCCCGGTACAGTCGGAAACTTACAGTGCATTGCATAGCGTCGGTGCCGGGGGCGGGGCTTACCGCGATGGGGCGGGGCTTACCGGCTTAAGCCCGGTACAGTCGGCAACTTGCAGTGCATTGCATAGCGTCGGTGCCGGGGGGCGGGGCTTACCGCGATGGGGCGGGGCTTACCGGCTTAAGCCCGGTACAGTCGGCAACTTGCAGTGCATTGCATAGCGTCGGTGCGGGGGGCGGGGCTTACCGCGATGGGGCGGGGCTTACCGGCTTAAGCCCGGTACAGTCGGCAACTTGCAGTGCATTGCATAGCGTCGGTGCGGGGGCGGGGCTTCCCGCGCGGGGGCGGGGCTTACCGGCTTAAGCCCGGTACAGTCGGCAACTTGCAGTGCATTGCATAGCGTCGGTGCGGGGGGCGGGGCTTACCGCGATGGGGCGGGGCTTACCGGCTTAAGCCCGGTACAGTCGGCAACTTGCAGTGCATTGCATAGCGTCGGTGCGGGGGGCGGGGCTTACCGCGATGGGGCGGGGCTTACCGGCTTAAGCCCGGTACAGTCGGCAACTTGCAGTGCATTGCATAGCGTCGGTGCCGGGGGCGGGGCTTACCGCGATGGGGCGGGGCTTACCGGCTTAAGCCCGGTACAGATGGAAACCTGCAGTGCATTGCATAGCGTCGGTGCCGGGGGCGGGGCTTACGGCGATGGGGGTTGGGCTTACCGGCTTAAGCCCGGTACAGTCGGCAACATACAGTGCATTGCATAGCGTCGTGCCGGGGGCGGGGCTTACCGCGATTGGGGCGGGGCTTACCGCGTCATGCCCGGTACAGTGTGCAACTATGGCAACATGCAATGCTTACTGTCACCTTTTCAGCAGACGCAACCCATCATTTCCTTTGGCGCTGAAGCGGCTGCTACTTCTCATGGCATAGCACCGCCACTTGTTTTTTAAACATGCCCCCATTCAAATGGCATCGGAGTAAAGGCAGCACGGTGGCTCAGTGGTTAGCACAGTAGCCTTGCAGCGCTGGGGTCCTGGGTTCAAATCCCACTAAGGGCAACATCTGCAAAGTGTATGTTCTCTCTGTGTTTGCGTGGGTTTCGTCTGGGTACTCCGGTTTCCTCTCACACCCAAAAACAAACATTAAATATAAAAAAAACAAATTGCATTGCAGTGCATTACATAGCATTGGGTTGGCGCAGGGGGCGTGGCTTACCGGCGTAAGCCCGGTACGGTTGGCCACGTGCATTGGGTGGGGGTGTGGCTTACTGGCTTAAGCTCGGTACAGTTGACAACATGCAATGCTTACTGCCACCTCTTCAGCAGACGCAACACTTCGTTACCTTTCGCGCTGGGGCCACTGTTACTTTTCAAGGCACCGCCATTCGTTTTATTAAACATGATCCCGTGATGGGGGCGGGGCTTACCGGCTTAAGCCCGGTACAGTCGGCAACTTACAGTGCATTGCATAGCGTCGGTGCCGGGGGCGGGGCTTACCGCGATGGGGCGGGGCTTACCGGCTTAAGCCCGGTACAGTCGGCAACTTGCAGTGCATTGCATAGCGTCGGTGCCGGGGGCGGGGCTTACCGCGATGGGGCGGGGCTTACCGGCTTAAGCCCGGTACAGTCGGCAACTTGCAGTGCATTGCATAGCGTCGGTGCCGGGGGCGGGGCTTACCGCGATGGGGCGGGGCTTACCGGCTTAAGCCCGGTACAGTCGGCAACTTGCAGTGCATTGCATAGCGTCGGTGCGGGGGGCGGGGCTTACCGCGATGGGGCGGGGCTTACCGGCTTAAGCCCAGTACAGTCGGCAACTTGCAGTGCATTGCATAGCGTCGGTGCGGGGGGCGGGGCTTACCGCGATGGGGCGGGGCTTACCGGCTTAAGCCCGGTACAGTCGGCAACTTGCAGTGCATTGCATAGCGTCGGTGCGGGGGGCGGGGCTTACCGCGATGGGGCGGGGCTTACCGGCTTAAGCCCGGTACAGTCGGCAACTTGCAGTGCATTGCATAGCGTCGGTCCCGGGGGCGGGGCTTACCGCGATGGGGCGGGGCTTACCGGCTTAAGCCCGGTACAGATGGAAACATGCAGTGCATTGCATAGCGTCGGTGCCGGGGGAGGGGCTTACGGCGATGGGGGTTGGGCTTACCGGCTTACGCCCGGTACAGTCGGAAACTTGCTGTGCATTGCATTGCGTCGTGCGGGGGGGGGGCTTACCGCGATTGGGGCGGGGCTTACCGCGTCATGCCCGGTACAGTGTGCAACTATGGCAACATGCAATGCTTACTGTCACCTTTTCAGCAGACGCAACCCATCATTTCCTTTGGCGCTGAAGCGGCTGCTACTTCTCATGGCATAGCACCGCCACTTGTTTTTTAAACATGCCCCCATTCAAATGGCATCGGAGTAAAGGCAGCACGGTGGCTCAGTGGTTAGCACAGTAGCCTTGCAGCGCTGGGGTCCTGGGTTCAAATCCCACTAAGGGCAACATCTGCAAAGTGTATGTTCTCTCTGTGTTTGCGTGGGTTTCTTCTGGGTACTCCGGTTTCCTCTCACACCCAAAAACAAACATTAAATATAAAAAAAACAAATTGCATTGCAGTGCATTACATAGCATTGGGTTGGCGCAGGGGGCGTGGCTTACCGGCGTAAGCCCGGTACGGTTGGCCACGTGCGTGGGGGTGTGGCTTACCGGCTTAAGCTCGGTACAGTTGACAACATGCAATGCTTACTGCCACCTCCTCAGCAGACGCAACACTTCGTTACCTTTCGCGCTGGGGCCACTGTTACTTTTCAAGGCACCGCCATTTGTTTTATTAAACATGATCCCGTGATGGGGGCGGGGCTTACCGGCTTAAGCCCGGTACAGTCGGCAACTTACAGTGCATTGCATAGCGTCGGTGCCGGGGGCGGGGCTTACCGCGATGGGGCGGGGCTTACCGGCTTAAGCCCGGTACAGTCGGCAACTTGCAGTGCATTGCATAGCGTCGGTGCCGGGGGCGGGGCTTACCGCGATGGGGCGGGGCTTACCGGCTTAAGCCCGGTACAGTCGGCAACTTGCAGTGCATTGCATAGCGTCGGTGCGGGGGGCGGGGCTTACCGCGATGGGGCGGGGCTTACCGGCTTAAGCCCGGTACAGTCGGCAACTTGCAGTGCATTGCATAGCGTCGGTGCGGGGGGCGGGGCTTACCGCGATGGGGCGGGGCTTACCGGCTTAAGCCCGGTACAGTCGGCAACTTGCAGTGCATTGCATAGCGTCGGTGCGGGGGGCGGGGCTTACCGCGATGGGGCGGGGCTTACCGGCTTAAGCCCGGTACAGTCGGCAACTTGCAGTGCATTGCATAGCGTCGGTGCGGGGGGCGGGGCTTACCGCGATGGGGCGGGGCTTACCGGCTTAAGCCCGGTACAGTCGGCAACTTGCAGTGCATTGCATAGCGTCGGTGCCGGGGGCGGGGCTTACCGCGATGGGGCGGGGCTTACCGGCTTAAGCCCGGTACAGATGGAAACATGCAGTGCATTGCATAGCGTCGGTGCCGGGGGAGGGGCTTACGGCGATGGGGGTTGGCTTACCGGCTTAAGCCCGGTACAGTCGGCAACATACAGTGCATTGCATAGCGTCGTGCCGGGGGCGGGGCTTACCGCGATTGGGGCGGGGCTTACCGCGTCATGCCCGGTACAGTGTGCAACTATGGCAACATGCAATGCTTACTGTCACCTTTTCAGCAGACGCAACCCATCATTTCCTTTGGCGCTGAAGCGGCTGCTACTTCTCATGGCATAGCACCGCCACTTGTTTTTTAAACATGCCCCCATTCAAATGGCATCGGAGTAAAGGCAGCACGGTGGCTCAGTGGTTAGCACAGTAGCCTTGCAGCGCTGGGGTCCTGGGTTCAAATCCCACTAAGGGCAACATCTGCAAAGTGTATGTTCTCTCTGTGTTTGCGTGGGTTTCGTCTGGGTACTCCGGTTTCCTCTCACACCCAAAAACAAACATTAAATATAAAAAAAACAAATTGCATTGCAGTGCATTACATAGCATTGGGTTGGCGCAGGGGGCGTGGCTTACCGGCGTAAGCCCGGTACGGTTGGCCACGTGCATTGGGTGGGGGTGTGGCTTACCGGCTTAAGCTCGGTACAGTTGACAACATGCAATGCTTACTGCCACCTCTTCAGCAGACGCAACACTTCGTTACCTTTCGCGCTGGGGCCACTGTTACTTTTCAAGGCACCGCCATTCGTTTTATTAAACATGATCCCGTGATGGGGGCGGGGCTTACCGGCTTAAGCCCGGTACAGTCGGCAACTTACAGTGCATTGCATAGCGTCGGTGCCGGGGGCGGGGCTTACCGCGATGGGGCGGGGCTTACCGGCTTAAGCCCGGTACAGTCGGCAACTTGCAGTGCATTGCATAGCGTCGGTGCCGGGGGCGGGGCTTACCGCGATGGGGCGGGGCTTACCGGCTTAAGCCCGGTACAGTCGGCAACTTGCAGTGCATTGCATAGCGTCGGTGCCGGGGGCGGGCCTTACCGCGATGGGGCGGGGCTTACCGGCTTAAGCCCGGTACAGTCGGCAACTTGCAGTGCATTGCATAGCGTCGGTGCGGGGGGCGGGGCTTACCGCGATGGGGCGGGGCTTACCGGCTTAAGCCCAGTACAGTCGGCAACTGCAGTGCATTGCATAGCGTCGGTGCGGGGGCGGGGCTTACCGCGATGGGGCGGGGCTTACCGGCTTAAGCCCGGTACAGTCGGCAACATTGCAGTGCATTGCATAGCGTCGGTGCGGGGGGGCGGGGCTTACCGCGATGGGGCGGGGCCTTACCGGCTTAAGCCCGGTACAGTCGGCAACTTGCAGTGCATTGCATAGCGTCGGTGCCGGGGCGGGGCTTACCCGCGATGGGGCGGGGCTTACCGGCTTAAGCCCGGTACAGATGGAAACATGCAGTGCATTGCATAGCGTCGGTGCCGGGGGGCGGGGCTTACGGCGATGGGGGGTTGGGCTTACCGGCTTAAGCCCGGTACAGTCGGCAACATACAGTGCATTGCATAGCGTCGTGCCGGGGGCGGGGCTTACCGCGATTGGGGCGGGGGCTTACCGCGTCATGCCGGTACAGTGTGCAACTATGGCAACATGCAATGCTTACTGTCACCTTTTCAGCAGACGCAACCCATCATTTCCTTTGGCGCTGAAGCGGCTGCTACTTCTCATGGCATAGCACCGCCACTTGTTTTTTAAACATGCCCCCATTCAAATGGCATCGGAGTAAAGGCAGCACGGTGGCTCAGTGGTTAGCACAGTAGCCTTGCAGCGCTGGGGTCCTGGGTTCAAATCCCACTAAGGGCAACATCTGCAAAGTGTATGTTCTCTCTGTGTTTGCGTGGGTTTCGTCTGGGTACTCCGGTTTCCTCTCACACCCAAAAACAAACATTAAATATAAAAAAAAACAAATTGCATTGCAGTGCATTACATAGCATTGGGTTGGCGCAGGGGGCGTGGCTTACCGGCGTAAGCCCGGTACGGTTGGCCACGTGCGTGGGGGTGTGGCTTACCGGCTTAAGCTCGGTACAGTTGACAACATGCAATGCTTACTGCCACCTCCTCAGCAGACGCAACACTTCGTTACCTTTCGCGCTGGGGCCACTGTTACTTTTCAAGGCACCGCCATTTGTTTTATTAAACATGATCCCGTGATGGGGGCGGGGCTTACGGCTTAAGCCCGGTACAGTCGGAACTTACAGTGCAATTGCATAGCGTCGGTGCCGGGGGCGGGGCTTACCGCGATGGGGCGGGGCTTACCGGCTTAAGCCCGGTACAGTCGGCAACTTGCAGTGCATTGCATAGCGTCGGTGCCGGGGGCGGGGCTTACCGCGATGGGGCGGGGCTTACCGGCTTAAGCCCGGTACAGTCGGCAACTTGCAGTGCATTGCATAGCGTCGGTGCCGGGGGCGGGGCTTACCGCGACGGGGGCGGGGCTTACCGGCTTAAGCCCGGTACAGTCGGCAACTTGCAGTGCATTGCATAGCGTCGGTGCCGGGGGCGGGGCTTACCGCGATGGGGCGGGGCTTACCGGCTTAAGCCCGGTACAGTCGGCAACTTGCAGTGCATTGCATAGCGTCGGTGCGGGGGGCGGGGCTTACGCGATGGGGCGGGGCTTACCGGCTTAAGCCCGGTACAGTCGGCAACTTGCAGTGCATTGCATAGCGTCGGTGCCGGGGGCGGGGCTTACCGCGATGGGGCGGGGCTTACTCGGCTTAAGCCCGGTACAGTCGGCACTTGCAGTGCATTGCATAGCGTCGGTGCCGGGGGCGGGGCTTACCGCGATGGGGCGGGGCTTACCGCTTAAGCCCGGTACAGATGGAAACATGCAGTGCATTGCATAGCGTCGGTGCCGGGGGAGGGGCTTACGGCGATGGGGGTTGGGCTTACCGGCTTAAGCCCGGTACAGTCGGCAACATACAGTGCATTGCATAGCGTCGTGCCGGGGGCGGGGCTTACCGCGATTGGGGCGGGGCTTACCGCGTCATGCCCGGTACAGTGTGCAACTATGGCAACATGCAATGCTTACTGTCACCTTTTCAGCAGACGCAACCCATCATTTCCTTTGGCGCTGAAGCGGCTGCTACTTCTCATGGCATAGCACCGCCACTTGTTTTTTAAACATGCCCCCATTCAAATGGCATCGGAGTAAAGGCAGCACGGTGGCTCAGTGGTTAGCACAGTAGCCTTGCAGCGCTGGGGTCCTGGGTTCAAATCCCACTAAGGGCAACATCTGCAAAGTGTATGTTCTCTCTGTGTTTGCGTGGGTTTCGTCTGGGTACTCCGGTTTCCTCTCACACCCAAAACAAACATTAACATATAAAAAAAACAAATTGCATTGCAGTGCATTACATAGCATTGGGTTGGCGCAGGGGGCGTGGCTTACCGGCGTAAGCCCGGTACGGTTGGCCACGTGCATTGGGTGGGGGTGTGGCTTACTGGCTTAAGCTTGGTACAGTTGACAACATGCAATGCTTACTGCCACCTCTTCAGCAGGACGCAACACTTCGTTACCTTTCGCGCTGGGGCCACTGTTACTTTTCAAGGCACCGCCATTCGTTTTATTAAACATGATCCCGTGATGGGGGCGGGCTTACCGGCTTAAGCCCGGTACAGTCGGCAACTTACAGTGCATTGCATAGCGTCGGTGCCGGGGGCGGGGCTTACCGCGATGGGGCGGGGCTTACCGGCTTAAGCCCGGTACAGTCGGCAACTTGCAGTGCATTGCATAGCGTCGGTGCCGGGGGCGGGGCTTACCGCGATGGGGCGGGGCTTACCGGCTTAAGCCCGGTACAGTCGGCAACTAGCAGTGCATTGCATAGCGTCGGTGCCGGGGGCGGGGCTTACCGCGATGGGGCGGGGCTTACCGGCTTAAGCCCGGTACAGTCGGCAACTTGCAGTGCATTGCATAGCGTCGGTGCGGGGGGCGGGGCTTACCGCGATGGGGCGGGGCTTACCGGCTTCAAGCCCAGTACAGTCGGCAACTTTGCAGTGCATTGCATAGCGTCGGTGCGGGGGCGGGGGCTTACCGCGATGGGGCGGGGGCCTTACCGGCTTAAGCCCGGTACAGTCGGCAACTTGCAGTGCATGCATAGCGTCGGTGCGGGGGGCGGGGCTTACCCGCGATGGGGCTGGGCTTACCGGCTTAAGCCCGGTACAGTCGGCAACTTGCAGTGCATTGCATAGCGTCGGTGCCGGGGGCGGGGCTTACCGCGATGGGGCGGGGCTTACCGGCTTAAGCCCGGTACAGATGGAAACATGCAGTGCATTGCATAGCGTCGGTGCCGGGGGCGGGGCTTACGGCGATGGGGGTTGGGCTTACCGGCTTAAGCCCGGTACAGTCGGCAACATACAGTGCATTGCATAGCGTCGTGCCGGGGGCGGGGCTTACCGCGATTGGGGCGGGGCTTACCGCGTCATGCCCGGTACAGTGTGCAACTATGGCAACATGCAATGCTTACTGTCACCTTTTCAGCAGACGCAACCCATCATTTCCTTTGGCGCTGAAGCGGCTGCTACTTCTCATGGCATAGCACCGCCACTTGTTTTTTAAACATGCCCCCATTCAAATGGCATCGGAGTAAAGGCAGCACGGTGGCTCAGTGGTTAGCACAGTAGCCTTGCAGCGCTGGGGTCCTGGGTTCAAATCCCACTAAGGGCAACATCTGCAAAGTGTATGTTCTCTCTGTGTTTGCGTGGGTTTCGTCTGGGTACTCCGGTTTCCTCTCACACCCAAAAACAAACATTAAATATAAAAAAAACAAATTGCATCTGCAGTGCATTACATAGCATTGGGTTGGCGCAGGGGGCGTGGCTTACCGGCGTAAGCCCGGTACGGTTGGCCACGTGCGTGGGGGTGTGGCTACCGGCTTAAGCTCGGTACAGTTGACAACATGCAATGCTTACTGCCACCTCCTCAGCAGACGCAACACTTCGTTACCTTTCGCGCTGGGGCCACTGTTACTTTTCAAGGCACCGCCATTTGTTTTATTAAACATGATCCCGTGATGGGGGCGGGGCTTACCGGCTTAAGCCCGGTACAGTCGGCAACTTACAGTGCATTGCATAGCGTCGGTGCCGGGGGCGGGGCTTACCGCGATGGGGCGGGGCTTACCGGCTTAAGCCCGGTACAGTCGGCAACTTGCAGTGCATTGCATAGCGTCGGTGCCGGGGGCGGGGCTTACCGCGATGGGGCGGGGCTTACCGGCTTAAGCCCGGTACAGTCGGCAACTTGCAGTGCATTGCATAGCGTCGGTGCGGGGGGCGGGGCTTACCGCGATGGGGCGGGGCTTACCGGCTTAAGCCCGGTACAGTCGGCAACTTGCAGTGCATTGCATAGCGTCGGTGCGGGGGGCGGGGCTTACCGCGATGGGGCGGGGCTTACCGGCTTAAGCCCGGTACAGTCGGCAACTTGCAGTGCATTGCATAGCGTCGGTGCCGGGGGCGGGGCTTACCGCGATGGGGCGGGGCTTACCGCCTAAAGCCCGGTACAGATGGAAACATGCAGTGCATTGCATAGCGTCGGTGCCGGGGGAGGGGCTTACGGCGATGGGGGTTGGGCTTACCGGCTTAAGCCCGGTACAGTCGGCAACTTACAGTGCATTGCATAGCGTCGTGCCGGGGGCGGGGCTTTACGGGTTTGGGGCGGGGCTTACCGCGTCATGCCCGGTACAGTGTGCAACTATGGCAACATGCAATGCTTACTGTCACCTTTTCAGCAGACGCAACCCATCATTTCCTTTGGCGCTGAAGCGGCTGCTACTTCTCATGGCATAGCACCGCCACTTGTTTTTTAAACATGCCCCCATTCAAATGGCATCGGAGTAAAGGCAGCACGGTGGCTCAGTGGTTAGCACAGTAGCCTTGCAGCGCTGGGGTCCTGGGTTCAAATCCCACTAAGGGCAACATCTGCAAAGTGTATGTTCTCTCTGTGTTTGCGTGGGTTTCGTCTGGGTACTCCGGTTTCCTCTCACACCCAAAAACAAACATTAAATATAAAAAAAACAAATTGCATTGCAGTGCATTACATAGCATTGGGTTGGCGCAGGGGGCGTGGCTTACCGGCGTAAGCCCGGTACGGTTGGCCACGTGCATTGGTGGGGGTGTGGCTTACTGGCTTAAGCTTGGTACAGTTGACAACATGCAATGCTTACTGCCACCTCTTCAGCAGACGCAACACTTCGTTACCTTTCGCGCTGGGGCCACTGTTACTTTTCAAGCACCGCCATTCGTTTTATTAAACATG
The DNA here is from genome assembly GCF_027789765.1 of Dendropsophus ebraccatus. NCBI lineage: Eukaryota > Metazoa > Chordata > Amphibia > Anura > Hylidae > Dendropsophus > Dendropsophus ebraccatus. The sequence goes on from NW_027210010.1 coordinate 131,619, forward strand.
ATCCCGTGATGGGGGCGGGGCTTACCGGCTTAAGCCCGGTACAGTCGGCAACTTACAGTGCATTGCATAGCGTCGGTGCCGGGGGCGGGGCTTACCGCGATGGGGCGGGGCTTACCGGCTTAAGCCCGGTACAGTCGGCAACTTGCAGTGCAGTGCATAGCGTCGGTGCCGGGGCGGGGCTTACCGCGAGGGGGCGGGGCTTAACCGGCTTAAGCCCGGTACAGTCGGCAACTTGCAGTGCATTGCATAGCGTCGGTGCCGGGGGCGGGGCTTACCGCGATGGGGCGGGGCTTACCGGCTTAAGCCCGGTACAGTCGGCAACTTGCAGTGCATTGCATAGCGTCGGTGCGGGGGGCGGGGCTTACCGCGATGGGGCGGGGCTTACCGGCTTAAGCCCAGTACAGTCGGCAACTTGCAGTGCATTGCATAGCGTCGGTGCGGGGGCGGGGCTTACCGCGATGGGGCGGGGCTTACCGGCTTAAGCCCGGTACAGTCGGCAACTTGCAGTGCATTGCATAGCGTCGGTGCGGGGGGCGGGGGCTTACCGCGATGGGGCGGGGCTTACCGGCTTAAGCCCGGTACAGTCGGCAACTTGCAGTGCATTGCATAGCGTCGGTGCGGGGGCGGGGCTTACCGCGATGGGGCGGGGCTTACCGGCTTAAGCCCGGTACAGATGGAAACATGCAGTGCATTGGCATAGCGTCGGTGCCGGGGGGAGGGGCTTACGGCGATGGGGGTTGGGCTTACCGGCTTAAGCCGGTACAGTCGGCAACATACAGTGCATTGCATAGCGTCGTGCCGGGGGCGGGGCTTACCGCGATTGGGGCGGGGCTTACCGCGTCATGCCCGGTACAGTGTGCAACTATGGCAACATGCAATGCTTACTGTCACCTTTTCAGCAGACGCAACCCATCATTTCCTTTGGCGCTGAAGCGGCTGCTACTTCTCATGGCATAGCACCGCCACTTGTTTTTTAAACATGCCCCCATTCAAATGGCATCGGAGTAAAGGCAGCACGGTGGCTCAGTGGTTAGCACAGTAGCCTTGCAGCGCTGGGGTCCTGGGTTCAAATCCCACTAAGGGCAACATCTGCAAAGTGTATGTTCTCTCTGTGTTTGCGTGGGTTTCTTCTGGGTACTCCGGTTTCCTCTCACACCCAAAAACAAACATTAAATATAAAAAAAACAAATTGCATTGCAGTGCATTACATAGCATTGGGTTGGCGCAGGGGGCGTGGCTTACCGGCGTAAGCCCGGTACGGTTGGCCACGTGCGTGGGGGTGTGGCTTACCGGCTTAAGCTCGGTACTGTTGACAACATGCAATGCTTACTGCCACCTCCTCAGCAGACGCAACACTTCGTTACCTTTCGCGCTGGGGCCACTGTTACTTTTCAAGGCACCGCCATTTGTTTTATTAAACATGATCCCGTGATGGGGGCGGGGCTTACCGGCTTAAGCCCGGTACAGTCGGAAACTTACAGTGCATTGCATAGCGTCGGTGCCGGGGGCGGGGCTTACCGCGATGGGGCGGGGCTTACCGGCTTAAGCCCGGTACAGTCGGCAACTTGCAGTGCATTGCATAGCGTCGGTGCCGGGGGCGGGGCTTACCGCGATGGGGCGGGGCTTACCGGCTTAAGCCCGGTACAGTCGGCAACTTGCAGTGCATTGCATAGCGTCGGTGCGGGGGGCGGGGCTTACCGCGATGGGGCGGGGCTTACCGGCTTAAGCCGGTACAGTCGGCAACTTGCAGTGCATTGCATAGCGTCGGTGCGGGGGGGCCGGGGCTTACCGCGATGGGGCGGGGCTTACCGGCTTAAGCCCGGTACAGTCGGCAACTTGCAGTGCATTGCATAGCGTCGGTGCGGGGGGCGGGGCTTACCGCGATGGGGCGGGGCTTACCGGCTTAAGCCCGGTACAGTCGGCAACTTGCAGTGCATTGCATAGCGTCGGTGCGGGGGGCGGGGCTTACCGCGAGGGGGCGGGGCTTACCGGCTTAAGCCCGGTACAGTCGGCAACTTGCAGTGCATTGCATAGCGTCGGTGCCGGGGGCGGGGCTTACCGCGATGGGGCGGGGCTTACCGGCTTAAGCCGGTACAGATGGAAACATGCAGTGCATTGCATAGCGTCGGTGCCGGGGGAGGGGCTTACGGCGATGGGGGTTGGGCTTACCGGCTTAAGCCCGGTACAGTCGGCAACATACAGTGCATTGCATAGCGTCGTGCCGGGGGCGGGGCTTACCGCGATTGGGGCGGGGCTTACCGCGTCATGCCCGGTACAGTGTGCAACTATGGCAACATGCAATGCTTACTGTCACCTTTTCAGCAGACGCAACCCATCATTTCCTTTGGCGCTGAAGCGGCTGCTACTTCTCATGGCATAGCACCGCCACTTGTTTTTAAACATGCCCCCATTCAAATGGCATCGGAGTAAAGGCAGCACGGTGGCTCAGTGGCTAGCACAGTAGCCTTGCAGCGCTGGGGTCCTGGGTTCAAATCCCACTAAGGGCAACATCTGCAAAGTGTATGTTCTCTCTGTGTTTGCGTGGTTTCGTCTGGGTACTCCGGTTCCTCTCACACCCAAAAACAAACATTAAAAATAAAAAAAACAAATTGCATTGCAGTGCATTACATATCATTGGGTTGGCGCAGGGGGCGTGGCTTACCGGCGTAAGCCCGGTACGGTTGGCCACGTGCATTGGGTGGGGGTGTGGCTTACTGGCTTAAGCTTGGTACAGTTGACAACATGCAATGCTTACTGCCACCTCTTCAGCAGACGCAACACTTCGTTACCTTTCGCGCTGGGGCCACTGTACTTTTCAAGGCACCGCCATTCGTTTTATTAAACATGATCCCGTGATGGGGGCGGGGGCTTACCGGCTTAAGCCGGTACAGTCGGCAACTTACAGTGCATTGCATAGCGTCGGTGCCGGGGGCGGGGCTTACCGCGATGGGGCGGGGCTTACCGGCTTAAGCCCGGTACAGTCGGCAACTTGCAGTGCATTGCATAGCGTCGGTGACGGGGGCGGGGCTTACCGCGATGGGGCGGGGCTTACCGGCTTAAGCCGGTACAGTCGGCAACTTGCAGTGCATTGCATAGCGTCGGTGCCGGGGGCGGGGCTTTACCGCGATGGGGCGGGGCTTACCGGCTTAAGCCGGTACAGTCGGCAACTTGCAGTGCATTGCATAGCGTCGGTGCGGGGGGCGGGGCTTACCGCGATGGGGCGGGGCTTACCGGCTTAAGCCGGTACAGTCGGCAACTTGCAGTGCATTGCATAGCGTCGGTGCGGGGGGCGGGGCTTACCGCGATGGGGGGGGGGCTTACCGGCTTAAGCCCGGTAACAGTCGGCCAACTTGCAGTGCATTGCATAGCGTCGGTGCGGGGGGCGGGGCTTACCGCGATGGGGCGGGGCTTACCGGCTTAAGCCCGTACAGTCGCAACTTGCAGTGCATTGCATAGCGTCGGTGCCGGGGGCGGGGCTTACCGCGATGGGGCGGGGCTTACCGGCTTAAGCCCGGTACAGTTGGAAACTTGCAGTGCATTGCATAGCGTCGGTGCCGGGGGCGGGGCTTACGGCGATGGGGGTTGGGCTTACCGGCTTAAGCCCGGTACAGTCGGCAACATACAGTGCATTGCATAGCGTCGTGCCGGGGGCGGGGCTTACCGCGATTGGGGCGGGGCTTACCGCGTCATGCCCGGTACAGTGTGCCAACTATGGCAACATGCAATGCTTACTGTCCACCTTTTCAGCAGACGCAACCCATCATTTCCTTTGGCGCTTGAAGCGGCTGCTACTTCTCATGGCATAGCACCGCCACTTGTTTTTTAAACATGCCCCCATTCAAATGGCACTCGGAGTAAAGGCCAGCACGGTGGCTCAGTGGTTAGCACAGTAGCCTTGCAGCGCTGGGGTTCCTGGGTTCAAATCCCACTAAGGGCAACATCTGCAAAGTGTATGTTCTCTCTGTGTTTGCGTGGGTTTCGTCTGGGTACTCCGGTTTCCTCTCACACCCAAAAACAAACATTTAAATATAAAAAAAAACAAATTGCATTGCAGTGCATTACATAGCATTGGGTTGGCGCAGGGGGCGTGGCTTACCGGCGTAAGCCCGGTACGGTTGGCCACGTGCGTGGGGGTGTGGCTTACCGGCTTAAGCTCGGTACAGTTGACAACATGCAATGCTTACTGCCACTCCTCAGCAGACGCAACACTTCGTTACCCTTTCGCGCTGGGGCCACTGTTACTTTTCAAGGCACCGCCATTTGTTTTATTAAACATGATCCCGTGATGGGGGCGGGGCTTACCGGCTTAAGCCCGGTACAGTCGGCAACTTACAGTGCATTGCATAGCGTCGGTTGCCGGGGGCGGGGCTTACCGCGATGGGGCGGGGCTTACCGGCTTAAGCCCGGTTACAGTCGGCCAACTTGCAGTGCATTGCATAGCGTCGGCTGCCGGGGGCGGGGCTTACAGCGATGGGGCGGGGCTTACCGGCTTAAGCCCGGTACAGTCGGCAACTTGCAGTGCATTGCATAGCGTCGGTGCGGGGGGCGGGGCTTACCGCGATGGGGCGGGGCTTACCGGCTTAAGCCCGGTACAGTCGGCAACTTGCAGTGCATTGCATAGCGTCCCCGTTGCGGGGGGCGGGGCTTACCGCGATGGGGCGGGGCTTACCGGCTTAAGCCGGTACAGTCGGCAACTTGCAGTGCATTGGCATAGCGTCGGTGCCGGGGGCGGGGCTTACCGCGATGGGGCGGGGCTTACCGGCTTAAGCCCGGTACAGTTGGAAACATGCAGTGCATTGCATAGCGTCGGTGCCGGGGGAGGGGCTTACGGCGATGGGGTTGGGCTTACCGGCTTAAGCCCGGTACAGTCGGCAACATACAGTGCATTGCATAGCGTCGTGCCGGGGGCGGGGCTTACCGCGATTAGGGAGGGGCTTACCGCGTCATGCCCGGTACAGTGTGCAACTATGGCAACATGCAATGCTTACTGTCACCTTTTCAGCAGACGCAACCCATCATTTCCTTTGGCGCTGAAGCGGCTGCTACTTCTCATGGCATAGCACCGCCACTTGTTTTTTAACATGCCCCCATTCAAATGGCATCGGAGTAAAGGCAGCACGGTGGCTCAGTGGCTAGCACAGTAGCCTTGCAGCGCTGGGGTCCTGGGTTCAAATCCCACTAAGGGCAACATCTGCAAAGTGTATGTTCTCTCTGTGTTTGCGTGGGTTTCGTCTGGGTACTCCGGTTTCCTCTCACACCCAAAAACAAACATTAAATATAAAAAAACAAATTGCATTGCAGTGCATTACATAGCATTGGGTTGGCGCAGGGGGCGTGGCTTTACCGGCGTAAGCCTGGTACGGTTGGCACGTGCATTGGGTGGGGGTGTGGCTTACTGGCTTAAGCTCGGTACAGTTGACAACATGCAATGCTTACTGCCACCTCCTTCAGCTAGACGCCAACACTTCGTTACCTTTTCGCGCTGGGGCCACTGTTACTTTTCAAGGCACCCGCCATTCGTTTATTAAACATGATCCCCGTGATGGGGGCGGGGCTTACCGGCTTAAGCCCGGTACAGTCGGCAACTTACAGTGCATTGCATAGCGTCGGTGCCGGGGGCGGGGCTTACCCGCGATGGGGCGGGGCTTACCGGCTTAAGCCCGGTACAGTCGGCAACTTGCAGTGCATTTGCATAAGCGTCGGTGCCGGGGGCGGGGCTTACCGCGATGGGGCGGGGCTTACCGGCTCTAAGCCCGGTTACAGTCGGCAACTTGCAGTGCATTGCATAGCGTCGGTTGCCGGGGGCGGGGCTTACAGCGATGGGGCGGGGCTTACGGCTTAAGACCGGTTACAGTCGGCAACTTGCAGTGCATTGCATAGCGTCGGTGCGGGGGGCGGGGCTTACCGCGATGGGGCGGGGCTTACCGGCTTAAGCCCAGTACAGTCGGCAACTTGCAGTGCATTGCATAGCGTCGGTGCGGGGGGCGGGGCTTACCGCGATGGGGCGGGGCTTACCGGCTTAAGCCCGGTACAGTCGGCAACTTGCAGTGCATTGCATAGCGTCGGTGCCGGGGGCGGGGCTTACCGCGATGGGGGCGGGGCTTACCGGCTTAAGCCCGGTACAGTCGGCAACTTGCAGTGCATTGGCATAGCGTCGGTGCCGGGGCGGGGCTTACCGCGATGGGGCGGGGCTTACCGGCTTAAGCCCGGTACAGATGGAAACATGCAGTGCATTGCATAGCGTCGGTGCCGGGGAGAGGGCTTACGGCGATGGGGGTTGGGCTTACCGGCTTAAGCCCGGTACAGTCGGCAACATACAGTGCATTGCATAGCGTCGTGCGGGGGCGGGGCTTACCGCGATTGGGGCGGGGCTTACCGCGTCATGCCCGGTACAGTGTGCAAACTATGGCAACATGCAATGCTTACTGTCACCTTTTCAGCAGACGCAACCCATCATTTCCTTTGGCGCTGAAGCGGCTGCTACTTTCATGGCATAGCACCGCCACTTGTTTTTTAAACATGCCCCCCATTCAAATGGCATCGGAGTAAAGGCAGCACGGTGGCTCAGTGGCTAGCACAGTAGCCTTGCAGCGCTGGGGTCCTGGGTTCAAATCCCACTAAGGGCAACATCTGCAAAGTGTATGTTCTCTCTGTGTTTGCGTGGGTTTCGTCTGGGTACTCCGGTTTCCTCTCACACCCAAAAAACAACATTAAATATAAAAAAAACAAATTGCATTGCAGTGCATTACATAGCATTGGGTTGGCGCAGGGGGCGTGGCTTACCGGCGTAAGCCCGGTACGGTTGGCCACGTGCATTGGGTGGGGGTGTGGCTTACTGGCTTAAGCTTGTACAGTTGACAACATGCAATGCTTACTGCCACCTCTCAGCAGACGCAACACTTCGTTACCTTTCGCGCTGGGGCCACTGTTACTTTTCAAGGCACCGCCATTCGTTTTATTAAACATGATCCCGTGATGGGGGCGGGGCTTACCGGCTTAAGCCCGGTACAGTCGGCAACTTACAGTGCATTGCATAGCGTCGGTGCCGGGGCGGGGCTTACCGCGATGGGGCGGGGCTTACCGGCTTAAGCCCGGTACAGTCGGCAACTTGCAGTGCCATTGCATAGCGTCGGTGCCGGGGGCGGGGCTTACCGCGATGGGGCGGGGCTTACCGGCTTAAGCCCGGTACAGTCGGCAAACTTGCAGTGCATTGCATAGCGTCGGTGCCGGGGGCGGGGCTTACCGCGATGGGGCGGGGCTTACCGGCTTAAGCCCGGTACAGTCGGCAACTTGCAGTGCATTGCATAGCGTCGGTGCGGGGGGCGGGGCTTACCGCGATGGGGCGGGGTGACAGGCTTAAGCCCAGTACAGTCGGCAACTTGCAGTGCATTGCATAGCGTCGGTGCGGGGGGCGGGGCTTACCGCGATGGGGCGGGGCTTACCGGCTTAAGCCCGGTACAGTCGGCAACTTGCAGTGCATTGCATAGCGTCGGTGCGGGGGGCGGGGCTTACCGCGATGGGGCGGGGCTTACCGGCTTAAGCCCGGTACAGTCGGCAACTTGCAGTGCATTGCATAGCGTCGGTGCCGGGGGCGGGGCTTACCGCGATGGGGCGGGGCTTACCGGCTTAAGCCCGGTACAGATGGAAACATGCAGTGCATTGCATAGCGTCGGTGCCGGGGGAGGGGCTTACGGCGATGGGGGTTGGGCTTACCGGCTTAAGCCCGGTACAGTCGGCAACATACAGTGCATTGCATCGCGTCGTGCCGGGGGCGGGGCTTACCGCGATTGGGGCGGGGCTTACCGCGTCATGCCCGGTACAGTGTGCAACTATGGCAACATGCAATGCTTACTGTCACCTTTTCAGCAGACGCAACCCATCATTTCCTTTGGCGCTGAAGCGGCTGCTACTTCTCATGGCATAGCACCGCCACTTGTTTTTTAAACATGCCCCCATTCAAATGGCATCGGAGTAAAGGCAGCACGGTGGCTCAGTGGTTAGCACAGTAGCCTTGCAGCGCTGGGGTCCTGGGTTCAAATCCCACTAAGGGCAACATCTGCAAAGTGTATGTTCTCTCTGTGTTTGCGTGGGTTCGTCTGGGTACTCCGGTTTCTCTCACACCCAAAAACAAACATTAAAATAAAAAAAAACAAAATTGCATTGCAGTGCATTACATAGCATTGGGTTGGCGCAGGGGGCGTGGCTTACCGGCGTAAGCCCGGTACGGTTGGCCACGTGCGTGGGGGTGTGGCTTACGGCTTAAGCTCGGTACAGTTGACAACATGCAATGCTTACTGCCACCTCTTCAGCAGACGCAACACTTCGTTACCTTTCGCGCTGGGGCCACTGTTACTTTCAAGGCACCGCCATTTGTTTTATTAAACATGATCCCGTGATGGGGGCGGGGCTTACCGGCTTAAGCCCGGTACAGTCGGCAACTTACAGTGCATTGCATAGCGTCGGTGCCGGGGGCGGGGCTTACCGCGATGGGGCGGGGCTTACCGGCTTAAGCCCGGTACAGTCGGCAACTTGCAGTGCTTGCATAGCGTCGGTGCCGGGGGCGGGGCTTACCGCGATGGGGCGGGGCTTACCGGCTTAAGCCCGGTACAGTCGGCAACTTGCAGTGCATTGCATAGCGTCGGTGCGGGGGGCGGGGCTTACCGCGATGGGGGGGGCTTACCGGCTTAAGCCCGGTACAGTCGGCAACTTGCAGTGCATTGCATAGCGTCGGTGCGGGGGGCGGGGCTTACCGCGATGGGGCGGGGCTTACCGGCTTAAGCCCGGTACAGTCGGCAACTTGCAGTGCATTGCATAGCGTCGGTGCGGGGGGCGGGCTTACCGCGTTGGGGCGGGGGCTTACCGGCTTAAGCCCGGTACAGTCGGCAACTTGCAGTGCATTGCATAGCGTCGGTGCGGGGGGCGGGGCTTACCGCGATGGGGCGGGGCTTACCGGCTTAAGCCCGGTACAGTCGGCAACTTGCAGTGCATTGCATAGCGTCGGTGCCGGGGGGCGGGGCTTACCGCGATGGGGCGGGGCTTACCGGCTTAAGCCCGGTACAGATGGAAACATGCAGTGCATTGCATAGCGTCGGTGCCGGGGGAGGGGCTTACGGCGATGGGGGTTGGGCTTACCGGCTTAAGCCGGTACAGTCGGCAACATACAGTGCATTGCATAGCGTCGTGCCGGGGGCGGGGCTTACCGCGATTGGGGCGGGGCTTACCGCGTCATGCCCGGTACAGTGTGCAACTATGGCAACATGCAATGCTTACTGTCACCTTTTCAGCAGACGCAACCCATCATTTCCTTTGGCGCTGAAGCGGCTGCTACTTCTCATGGCATAGCACCGCCACTTGTTTTTAAACATGCCCCATTCAAATGGCATCGGAGTAAAGGCAGCACGGTGGCTCAGTGGTTAGCACAGTAGCCTTGCAGCGCTGGGGTCCTGGGTTCAAATCCCACTAAGGGCAACATCTGCAAAGTGTATGTTCTCTCTTGTTTGCGTGGGTTTCGTCTGGGTACTCCGGTTTCCTCTCACACCCAAAAACAAACATTAAATATAAAAAAAAAAACAAAGCATTGCAGTGCATTACATAGCATTGGGTTGGCGCAGGGGGCGTGGTTACGGCGTAAGCCCGGTACGGTTGGCCACGTGCATGGGTGGGGGTGTGGGCTTACCGGCTTAAGCTCGGTACAGTTGACAACATGCAATGCTTACTGCCACCTCTTCAGCAGACGCAACACTTCGTTACCTTTCGCGCTGGGGCCACTGTTACTTTTCAAGGCACCGCCATTTGTTTTATTAAACATGATCCCGTGATGGGGGCGGGGCTTACCGGCTTAAGCCCGGTGCAGTCGGCAACTTACAGTGCATTGATAGCGCGGTGCCGGGGCGCGGGGCCTTACCGCGATGGGGCGGGGCTTACCGGCTTAAGCCCGGTACAGTCGGCAACTTGCAGTGCATTGCATAGCGTCGGTGCCGGGGGCGGGGCTTACACGCGATGGGGCGGGGCTTACGGCTTAAGCCCGGTACAGTCGGCAACTTGCAGTGCATTGCATAGCGTCGGTTGAAGTGGGGCGGGGCTTACCGCGATGGGGCGGGGCTTACGGCTTAAGCCCGGTACAGCCGGCAACTGCAGTGCATGCATAGCGTCGGTGCGG